>NC_053493.1:14546848-14626848 GCF_905171775.1 Rana temporaria
CGCCAACCCACACAGACGCCAACCCACACAGACGCCAACCCACACAGACGCCAACCCACACAGACGCCAACCCACACAGACGCCAACCCACACCAATTTGAGTTTTGTATGGTTGCTGGCACTTGCCAACCTCATATCTCTAGAGGACTTTAGTGGTAAAAAATGCCTCCACTAGCTTTCATAGACCTGTGCAACCATCACAGCCATTACAAAGCCAAATTGCTGTAGTCCCTGTACCACCCATGGACCGCCATAATGTCAAATACATTATCGGGGAGTCCAGCTGCAGACTAACAGATCCCTTATGACCTGTGGGTGGGACCAGGACCCCAAGGGACAGACCACCATTGAAGGCTCCAAGAGATAAGACAGACAGGTGATTAGAGACTCCCAGATAAGAAACTGACAGGAGACTCAAAGTGCTGCTACCCTAAAAAGTCAAAAGATTGTATTATGATGTTACCTTCAGGATTTTCATGGCTTCAAGCTGGCTCATAGCTGTGTGCACCAATGTGTTCACTGTGAGCTCTGTGCTCCGGCGGAAGTGCAACTGGCGGGTGGCATAACAGACAGAGCGTGCCCGATTGCTGACTATATGGTAAGCGTTCCAGGTATCAGGATCCATGGAGGACGTGCATTCTGCAAGGGTCTGACCAATGACAAAAGCTGAATCAGGCAATGAAAACAAGCAGATCAGATTACATAGAGGGAATTACTAAGTCCACCAGTCTGGTGGATTATCAAATAATTCTACCCCGTAAAACCAAGATGGCGATCAACCTTCTCTGGAACCATGAAATATACAGCTTAATTAAATCCTTACACCCAGGACTTCCGATTGCCAAATCACCGCGCCCCCCCCTCCCCCACACACTTCTTCTGGCCCACCTACCTCCTAGGCACACCACCCCAGAACAGGCAGACTTTAGCTATACACTTCAAAGATCAAAGAATGAACTAAGCACTGCCTGTTTTCTGTCAGAGGTACTGGGGGATTCTTGCAGATTAAAGTGGAGTTCCACCCAAAAATGGAACCTCCGCTTTTCGGAACCCTCCCCCCCTTTGGTGTCACATTTGGCACCTTTCGGAGGGGAGGAGCAGATACCTGTGCAATACAGTTATTTTGCTCCCACTTCCGGGCATAGATACCCGAGCTACCCACGGGTATCTACGCCACATCCCCCCCTCCACTGTCTTCTGGGAGACAAACAGGTCCCAGAAGACACCAGGGACCAGTGGAATTGTGCAGCGTGCATGAGCAGTAGGGAACGAGGAAGTGAATCCTCGGTCTAAAGAGGAGACAGTACTTCCCGGTATCGCCTCTTCAGATCAAGGATTCCACTATCTTGTATGCTGAAAGCAATTCTAGGCGCTATTAGAAAAGCAGACATTCCCCATAGCTGGCCTCACTATTGGCTGCATTATTCCTTTACTGGGTACCGCTGACCGTTTGGGTGATCGACATATCTTATGTGAGAATCCTGGGAAGCCCTGACAGTAAAAAAAAGGTCTAATGATACATCGCATTCCTGGTTTGAAATTTAACCCAAAACTGAGGGACAGAGCCGTTACTGTGGATTATCCACTACATGTTTTCTTGTCACAGCCATCTGGTAAGCAGTTTGGATTACCACGTGGTGCGGTGTGCCTTTCTACACATACCGAAGCTGGTGACGGGTTCATTCACTCCTCTCCCTTGGATTTCCAATTTTGAATTCAGTGCGGCATGTGGACCTTCATATGTACTGTGACATACTGAAGCAGAGCAGGATCCCCTCCCTTCAGAGACTGGACCGCAGGGTAGTATTCCAACATAACGACCCCAAACACACCTCCAAGACCACCACTGCCTTGCTAAAGAAGCTGAGGGTAAAGGTGATGGACTGGCCAAGCATGTCTCTAGACATAAACCCTATTGATCATCTGTGGGGCATCCTCAAACGGAAGGTGGAGGAACGCAAGATCTCCAACATCCACCAGCACTGTGATGTCATCATGGAGGAGGGGAAGAGGACTCCAGTTGCAACCCGTGAAGCTCTGGTGATCTCCATGCCCAAGAGGGTTAAGGCAGTGCTGGAAAATGATGGAGGCCAAACAAAATATGGACACTAGGCCCAATTTGGAAATGTTCATTTAGGGGTGTACTCACTTTTGTTGCCAGTGGTTTAGACATTAATGGCTGTGTGTTGAGTTATTTTGAGGGGGCAGCAAATTTACACCGTTATACAAGCTGTACACTCACTACACAACATTGTAGCAAAGTGTCATCGCATGAAAAGATAAAAGAAAAGATATACAAAAATGTGAGGGGTGTACTTACTTTTGTGAGATACTGTATAGCCAATACCCCGGATTCAGAAAGCAGTTACGACGGCGTATCTCCAGATACGCCGTCGTAACTGAGTGCGGGCCGTCGCATCTCGGCGTCTGATTCATAGAATCAGATACGCCTCAATGTTGCCTAGATACGAGCGGCGCAAGTCTCCTACGCCGTCGTATCTTAGGGTGCAATATTTACGCTGACCGCTAGCGGCGCTTCCCTAGACTTCCACGTTGAATATACAAATTAGGTAGATACGGCGATTCAGAAACGTACGTCCGCCTGGCGCATTTTTTTACGTCAGGCTTTTTCCGGTGTAAAGTTACCCCTCATAAAGCAGGGGTAAGTCATGTTAGGTATGGACGTCGGAAACGTACGAACAGCGTTGTATTTTACGTCGTTTGCGTAAGTCGTTCGCGAATAGGGCTGTACGTAAGTTACGTTCATGTCGAAAGCATTGACAGTTTGCGGCGTAATTTGGAGCATGCGCACTTGGAAACGTTCACGGACGGCGCATGCGCCGTTCGTAAGAAACGTCAATTACGTGGGATCAGAAGTAATTTAAAGAAAACACGCCCACATCATCCACATTTGAATTATGCGGGCTTACGCTGACACATTTGCACTACGCCGCCGTAACTTAGGGCGCAAGTTCTTTCTGAATACGGAACTTGCGCCCTAAGTTACGGCGGCGTAGTGTATCTGAGATACGCTACGCCCGCCGATAGATACGATAATGTATCTGAATCCGGGCCAATGTATTTAATTGGGATTTTTTTTTGGTCCATTTGCTACATCAGTTTTTTTGCCAACTTCTGCCCCCCTTTGCCACCCATTAAGCCCACTTCTCAGCGATCAGCTCCTGGTCTCCACTTTTTTGAAGCGCCATATAATCACCCCACTTCCCCATTAGCTCCCCTTCCAACTGCAACAGTAAGGCTGGGCTTATTCAAGCGACTCTGAAAGGCTCACTGGTGCGCATAGGCAATGTTGTATGCACTGGTCCTGGGCATAAGAACCTGAACCCTACATACCCAGAGGGCACCACTCACCATGTCCTCAGTACAGGGATAAGTCTTACGGTCCTCTACTTCTGCCTGACAGTTGAAGAGCGCCACCCCGAGTTTTGCAATCTCTTCCTCCGACATCTCCGTACAGGAAGCTCTCAGCTGACCGACAACCTGTCAATTCACATCTTCATTATAAAAACAATTTTCTTAAACATCGGACACGGGCTCTGGAGACACATGGATTTGACCATTTAGTACATGTAAATCACCCTGTGATTAAGGAGAGCGATGCTTTCAATGTTGATCAATGGCCCAGTACACGTCTTAAAAGATTTGAATTATTTTTTTCCCAGAATCATACTTACCTAGGTGGCTGCTACACCTGTCACCTCTAAGACCGGAGAACCGAGTGAGTAAACACCCATGATCACTCCGTTCTCAGAGGGGGGGGTGATCCGGGGCGTGAAGGTGCAGGAATTGGAGGGGAGGATCGCGAGGCGTGAAGGTGCAGGAATTGGAGGGGAGGATCGCGAGGCGTGAAGGTGCAGGAATTGGAGGGGAGGATCGCGAGGCGTGAAGGTGCAGGAATTGGAGGGGAGGATCGCGAGGCGTGAAGGTGCAGGAATTGGAGGGGAGGATCGCGAGGCGTGAAGGTGCAGGAACTGGAGGGGAGGATCGCGAGGCGTGAAGGTGCAGGAATTGGAGGGGAGGATCGCGAGGCGTGAAGGTGCAGGAATTGGAGGGGAGGATCGCGAGGCGTGAAGGTGCAGGAATTGGAGGGGAGGATCGCGAGGCGTGAAGGTGCAGGAATTGGAGGGGAGGATCGCGAGGCGTGAAGGTGCAGGAATTGGAGGGGAGGATCGCGAGGCGTGAAGGTGCAGGAATTGGAGGGGAGGATCGCGAGGCGTGAAGGTGCAGGAATTGGAGGGGAGGATCGCGAGGCGTGAAGGTGCAGGAATTGGAGGGGAGGATCGCGAGGCGTGAAGGTGCAGGAATTGGAGGGGAGGATCGCGAGGCGTGAAGGTGCAGGAATTGGAGGGGAGGATCGCGAGGCGGGAAGGTGCAGGAATTGGAGGGGAGGATCGCGAGGCGTGAAGGTGCAGGAATTGGAGGGGAGGATCGCGAGGCGTGAAGGTGCAGGAATTGGAGGGGAGGATCGCGAGGCGTGAAGGTGCAGGAATTGGAGGGGAGGATCGCGAGGCGTGAAGGTGCAGGAATTGGAGGGGAGGATGCGAGGCGTGAAGGTGCAGGAATTGGGGAGGGGAGGATCCGAGGCGTGAAGGTGCAGGAATTGGAGGGGGAGGATCCGAGGCGTGAAGGTGCAGGAATTGGAGGGGAGGATTGCGAGGCGTCAAGGTGCAGGAATTGGAGGGGGAGGATCCGAGGCGTGAAGGTGCAGGAATTGGAGGGGAGGAATGCGAGGCGTGAAGGTGCAGGAATTGGAGGGGAGGAATGCGAGGCGTGAAGGTGCAGGAATTGGAGGGGGAGGATCCGAGGCGTGAAGGTGCAGGAATTGGAGGGGAGGATTGCGAGGCGTGAAGGTGCAGGAATTGGAGGGGGAGGATCCGAGGCGTGAAGGTGCAGGAATTGGAGGGGAGGATTGCGAGGCGTGAAGGTGCAGGAATTGGAGGGAGAGGATCCGAGGCGTGAAGGTCCAGGAATTGGAGGGAGAGGATCCGAGGCGTGAAGGTGCAGGAATTGGAGGGGAGGATTGCGAGGCGTGAAGGTGCAGGAATTGGAGGGGAGGATTGCGAGGCGTGAAGGTGCAGGAATTGGAGGGGAGGATTGCGAGGCGTGAAGGTGCAGGAATTGGAGGGGAGGATTGCGAGGCGTGAAGGTGCAGGAATTGGAGTGGAGGATTGCGAGGCGTGAAGGGGGAGGAATTGGAGGGGGAGGATCCGAGGCGTGAAAGTGCAGGAATTGGAGGGGAGGATCCGAGGCGTGAAGGTGCAGGAATTGGAGGAGGGGGGATCCGAGGCGTGAAGGAATTGGAGGGGGGAGGATCCGAGGCGTGAAGGAATTGGAGGGGGGAGGATCCGAGGCGTGAAGGAATTGGAGGGGGGAGGATCCGAGGCGTGAAGGAATTGGAGGGGGGAGGATCCGAGGCGTGAAGGAATTGGAGGGGGGAGGATCCGAGGCGTGAAGGAATTGGAGGGGGGAGGATCCGAGGCGGGAAGGTGCAGGAATTGGAGGGGGAGGATCCGAGGCGGGAAAGTGCAGGAATTGGAGGGGAGAAATGCGAGGCGTGAAGGTCCAGGAATTGGAGGGGAGGAATGCGAGGCGTGAAGGTGCAGGAATTGGAGGGGAGGAATGCGAGGCGTGAAGGTGCAGGAATTGGAGGGGAGGATCGCGAGGCGTGAAGGTGCAGGAATTGGAGGGGAGGATCGCGAGGCGTGAAGGTGCAGGAATTGGAGGGGAGGATCGCGAGGCGTGAAGGTGCAGGAATTGGAGGGGAGGATCGCGAGGCGTGAAGGTGCAGGAATTGGAGGGGAGGATCGCGAGGCGTGAAGGTGCAGGAATTGGAGGGGAGGATCGCGAGGCGTGAAGGTGCAGGAATTGGAGGGGAGGATCGCGAGGCGTGAAGGTGCAGGAATTGGAGGGGAGGATCGCGAGGCGTGAAGGTGCAGGAACTGGAGGGGGGGAGGATCCGAGGCGTGAAGGTGCAGGAACTGGAGGGGGGGAGGATCCGAGGCGTGAAGGTGCAGGAACTGG
The DNA here is from genome assembly GCF_905171775.1 of Rana temporaria. Taxonomy (NCBI): domain Eukaryota; kingdom Metazoa; phylum Chordata; class Amphibia; order Anura; family Ranidae; genus Rana; species Rana temporaria. The sequence continues at coordinate 14,552,891 of NC_053493.1, forward strand.
AGGGGGGGGATCCGAGGCGTGAAGGTGCAGGAACTGGAGGGGGGGAGGATCCGAGGCGTGAAGGTGCAGGAACTGGAGGGGGGGAGGATCCGAGGCGTGAAGGTGCAGGAACTGGAGGGGGGAGGATCCGAGGCGTGAAGGTGCAGGAACTGGAGGGGGGAGGATCCGAGGAGTGAAGGTGCAGGAATTGGAGGGGGAGGATCCGAGGCGGGAAGGTGCAGGAATTGGAGGGGGAGGATCCGAGGCGGGAAGGTGCAGGAATTGGAGGGGGAGGATCCGAGGCGGGAAAGTGCAGGAATTGGAGGGGAGGATCGCGAGGCGTGAAGGTGCAGGAATTGGAGGGGAGGATCGCGAGGCGTGAAGGTGCAGGAATTGGAGGGGAGGATCGCGAGGCGTGAAGGTGCAGGAATTGGAGGGGAGGATCGCGAGGCGTGAAGGTGCAGGAATTGGAGGGGAGGATCGCGAGGCGTGAAGGTGCAGGAATTGGAGGGGAGGATCGCGAGGCGTGAAGGTGCAGGAATTGGAGGGGAGGATCGCGAGGCGTGAAGGTGCAGGAATTGGAGGGGAGGATCGCGAGGCGTGAAGGTGCAGGAATTGGAGGGGAGGATCGCGAGGCGTGAAGGTGCAGGAATTGGAGGGGAGGATCGCGAGGCGTGAAGGTGCAGGAATTGGAGGGGAGGATGCGAGGCGTGAAGGTGCAGGAATTGGGGAGGGGAGGATCCGAGGCGTGAAGGTGCAGGAATTGGAGGGGGAGGATCCGAGGCGTGAAGGTGCAGGAATTGGAGGGGAGGATTGCGAGGCGTCAAGGTGCAGGAATTGGAGGGGGAGGATCCGAGGCGTGAAGGTGCAGGAATTGGAGGGGAGGAATGCGAGGCGTGAAGGTGCAGGAATTGGAGGGGAGGAATGCGAGGCGTGAAGGTGCAGGAATTGGAGGGGGAGGATCCGAGGCGTGAAGGTGCAGGAATTGGAGGGGAGGATTGCGAGGCGTGAAGGTGCAGGAATTGGAGGGGGAGGATCCGAGGCGTGAAGGTGCAGGAATTGGAGGGGAGGATTGCGAGGCGTGAAGGTGCAGGAATTGGAGGGAGAGGATCCGAGGCGTGAAGGTCCAGGAATTGGAGGGAGAGGATCCGAGGCGTGAAGGTGCAGGAATTGGAGGGGAGGATTGCGAGGCGTGAAGGTGCAGGAATTGGAGGGGAGGATTGCGAGGCGTGAAGGTGCAGGAATTGGAGGGGAGGATTGCGAGGCGTGAAGGTGCAGGAATTGGAGGGGAGGATTGCGAGGCGTGAAGGTGCAGGAATTGGAGTGGAGGATTGCGAGGCGTGAAGGGGGAGGAATTGGAGGGGGAGGATCCGAGGCGTGAAAGTGCAGGAATTGGAGGGGAGGATCCGAGGCGTGAAGGTGCAGGAATTGGAGGAGGGGGGATCCGAGGCGTGAAGGAATTGGAGGGGGGAGGATCCGAGGCGTGAAGGAATTGGAGGGGGGAGGATCCGAGGCGTGAAGGAATTGGAGGGGGGAGGATCCGAGGCGTGAAGGAATTGGAGGGGGGAGGATCCGAGGCGTGAAGGAATTGGAGGGGGGAGGATCGCGAGGCGTGAAGGAATTGGAGGGGGGAGGATCCGAGGCGGGAAGGTGCAGGAATTGGAGGGGGAGGATCCGAGGCGGGAAAGTGCAGGAATTGGAGGGGAGAAATGCGAGGCGTGAAGGTCCAGGAATTGGAGGGGAGGAATGCGAGGCGTGAAGGTGCAGGAATTGGAGGGGAGGATCGCGAGGCGTGAAGGTGCAGGAATTGGAGGGGAGGATCGCGAGGCGTGAAGGTGCAGGAATTGGAGGGGAGGATCGCGAGGCGTGAAGGTGCAGGAATTGGAGGGGAGGATCGCGAGGCGTGAAGGTGCAGGAATTGGAGGGGAGGATCGCGAGGCGTGAAGGTGCAGGAATTGGAGGGGAGGATCGCGAGGCGTGAAGGTGCAGGAATTGGAGGGGAGGATCGCGAGGCGTGAAGGTGCAGGAATTGGAGGGGAGGATCGCGAGGCGTGAAGGTGCAGGAATTGGAGGGGAGGATCGCGAGGCGTGAAGGTGCAGGAACTGGAGGGGGGGGAGGATCCGAGGCGTGAAGGTGCAGGAACTGGAGGGGGGGAGGATCCGAGGCGTGAAGGTGCAGGAACTGGAGGGGGGGGATCCGAGGCGTGAAGGTGCAGGAACTGGAGGGGGGGAGGATCCGAGGCGTGAAGGTGCAGGAACTGGAGGGGGGGAGGATCCGAGGCGTGAAGGTGCAGGAACTGGAGGGGGGAGGATCCGAGGCGTGAAGGTGCAGGAACTGGAGGGGGGAGGATCCGAGGAGTGAAGGTGCAGGAATTGGAGGGGGAGGATCCGAGGCGGGAAGGTGCAGGAATTGGAGGGGGAGGATCCGAGGCGGGAAGGTGCAGGAATTGGAGGGGGAGGATCCGAGGCGGGAAAGTGCAGGAATTGGAGGGGAGGATCGCGAGGCGTGAAGGTGCAGGAATTGGAGGGGAGGATCGCGAGGCGTGAAGGTGCAGGAATTGGAGGGGAGGATCGCGAGGCGTGAAGGTGCAGGAATTGGAGGGGAGGATCGCGAGGCGTGAAGGTGCAGGAATTGGAGGGGAGGATCGCGAGGCGTGAAGGTGCAGGAATTGGAGGGGAGGATCGCGAGGCGTGAAGGTGCAGGAATTGGAGGGGAGGATCGCGAGGCGTGAAGGTGCAGGAATTGGAGGGGAGGATCGCGAGGCGTGAAGGTGCAGGAATTGGAGGGGAGGATCGCGAGGCGTGAAGGTGCAGGAATTGGAGGGGAGGATCGCGAGGCGTGAAGGTGCAGGAATTGGAGGGGAGGATCGCGAGGCGTGAAGGTGCAGGAATTGGAGGGGAGGATCGCGAGGCGTGAAGGTGCAGGAATTGGAGGGGAGGATCGCGAGGCGTGAAGGTGCAGGAATTGGAGGGGAGGATCGCGAGGCGTGAAGGTGCAGGAATTGGAGGGGAGGATCGCGAGGCGTGAAGGTGCAGGAATTGGAGGGGAGGATCGCGAGGCGTGAAGGTGCAGGAATTGGAGGGGAGGATTGCGAGGCGTGAAGGTGCAGGAATTGGAGGGGAGGATCGCGAGGCGTGAAGGTGCAGGAATTGGAGGGGAGGATCGCGAGGCGTGAAGGTGCAGGAATTGGAGGGGAGGATCGCGAGGCGTGAAGGTGCAGGAATTGGAGGGGAGGATCGCGAGGCGTGAAGGTGCAGGAATTGGAGGGGAGGATCGCGAGGCGTGAAGGTGCAGGAATTGGGGAGGGGAGGATCGCGAGGCGTGAAGGTGCAGGAATTGGAGGGGGAGGATCCGAGGCGTAAAGGTGCAGGAATTGGAGGGGAGGAATGCGAGGCGTGAAGGTGCAGGAATTGGAGGGGAGGATCCGAGGCGTGAAGGTGCAGGAATTGGAGGGGAGGATTGCGAGGCGTGAAGGTGCAGGAATTGGAGGGGAGGATCCGAGGCGTGAAGGTGCAGGAATTGGAGGGGAGGATCCGAGGCGTGAAGGTGCAGGAATTGGGGAGGGGAGGATCCGAGGCATGAAGGTGCAGGAATTGGAGGGGAGGATCGCGAGGCGTGAAGGTGCAGGAATTGGGGAGGGGAGGATCCGAGGCATGAAGGTGCAGGAATTGGAGGGGGAGGATCCGAGGCATGAAGGTGCAGGAATTGGAGGGGAGGATTGCGAGGCGTCAAGGTGCAGGAATTGGAGGGGGAGGATCCGAGGCGTGAAGGTGCAGGAATTGGAGGGGAGGAATGCGAGGCGTGAAGGTGCAGGAATTCGAGGGGAGGAATGCGAGGCGTGAAGGTGCAGGAATTGGAGGGGAGGATCCGAGGCGTGAAGGTGCAGGAATTGGAGGGAGAGGATCCGAGGCATGAAGGTGCAGGAATTGGAGGGGAGGATTGCGAGGCGTCAAGGTGCAGGAATTGGAGGGGGAGGATCCGAGGCGTGAAGGTGCAGGAATTGGAGGGGAGGAATGCGAGGCGTGAAGGTGCAGGAATTCGAGGGGAGGAATGCGAGGCGTGAAGGTGCAGGAATTGGAGGGGAGGATCCGAGGCGTGAAGGTGCAGGAATTGGAGGGAGAGGATCCGAGGCGTGAAGGTGCAGGAATTGGGGAGGGGGATCTGAGGCGTGAAGGTGCAGGAGGAATTGGAGGGAGAGGATCCGAGGCGTGAAGGTGCAGGAATTGGAGGGGGGGGGGTCTGACGGAAGTTTATTACAGTGCACTTTAATTGCCCAAGTCCTGTAATTTTACCCTACCAAGTCGATTTACTAAAGGCATATAGACTTTGCAAGTGCAGTTGCTCCAGAGATTAGTAAAGAAGGTAAAGCTTCACTTTACAAAGAAAACTACCCAATCACATGAAAGGAAAATAAAAAACAAACTGCATTTTTTTTCTTGCACATGCTTGGATGGTGGAAGTCAGCAGAGCTTCTCCTCATTTACCAAGCTCTGGGGCAATTGCGCTTTGCAAAGTACACAGTCTATTTGCCTTTAGTAAATCAACCCCTTAATGTCAAAGAGTAGCTAACCCATTGTCTAGACCAGCCTCTCTCAACCAGGGTTCCATGGAACTTTAGGGTTCCTCCAGCAGTTGCTGGGCGTTCCCTGAGCAATTTCTGCCTCTTAGCCAAGTAACCACCGACAGCATTGATCTCTTCAGCCATCTGTAGGAGGAGATTCTTCCCAATGACTATAGGATGATATATCAGCCAATATTTGGCCTATAAGAAACCGGCATTGGCAGATTATTAAGTAGACCGCACCGTGCCCGTTCCTCCACCTTTCCCCACACGCCATTGGCCGAGCAGCGCTTGCCAAAGCCGTATGAAACTGACATATGTAACTGAATGTAGAGAGGAGCTGTCAAAATTCAGCGTTGATGTCGGGGGTGGGCGGGACCCAGCAGCTATCAAACACCAGCCAATGGGATGGGCGGGCCGCTATGTGTATGTGGCCCCACCCCCTTCAGCAGCAAAATCCATGGCTGGTGTTTGATTGCTGCTGGGTTCCACCCCCAACATCACTACCGGATTTTGACAGGTAACTGAATGCACAGAGACCAGCTATGTCAGTTTCATACAGTTACACTACATGGGCTCAATGTGAAACCTGCCAGTGCCACCGCCAATCAGTGCCAACTGTCAGTGCTTCCAATCAGTGCCAGCCAACGCCACCTATCAGTGCCAGTGTTTCTAATCAGTGCCACCTACCAGTGCCTATCAGTACCAGTGCTTCCAGTGTACTGTACAGAGGACATCAAGTGTGTGGTAGAGTGACAGGAGCAAGCAGGGGGATCTGGAGAGTTTATGAGATGAAAGGGGGGAAAAAAAAAAATCAAAAATCGGCCTAAAATATCGGCCACAAAAATATAAAAATCGGCATCATATATCGGCCTCCGATTTCTAAATATCGGCATCGGCCAGAGAAAAACCCATATCGGTCAACCCCTAATAACTACCAATGTAAGGAATATTCTTCCCAGTGACCATATCACCAATGACTTCTGAGCTGCCGGTATAGTAATTAGTATAATTATTAGCGGGGGGGTTCCCTTAGACCAGAAATATATATTAAGGGTTCCTCCATCTGTATTTTGGAAGATTTCCCTTCTCTTCTTGGAGAAACAGAAGGAAGTGGGAGGAAATCTCTCCAAAGTGAGGAAACTCTTAGAACGTTGTCACCATAATGGTTAAGAGGGAAACCTTTGCTTACACACAAACGAATGGAAACTTATTTTGTTTCCAGCCCCCCCAGTTTTCCCTTTGTTTTTGATGGAGAATGGAAAGGTTAAAAACCCCCCATTCAGGGGTTTTTGATCTGTGTCCCATTGGAGATTGTCCTTCAACCATACAAGAAGGGAACTGTCTTAGTTGTCACCAGGGGGGTATCAGTCGTCATCAGGGTGGGGGGTACAGCCGCTACAACTGTAAGGGGCCCCCGGGCCAGAAGGCAGGACGGGTGAAGGGGAGCCGTGTTGTGTACTATAGAAACGATCTCGCAGTTTTTCTGCCCTCCGTCATTGAGCTCAGACATCAAGCTCTTTACTGCCACCTCTGCCTACTATGTGCATGTGCACCCCTCGTGTGAGCTGCCTGTACTGTGCTCCTCTGTCAGCAACATGTCAGCTTTGTGAAAATGAGCTGGGACTATGTAGGAAGATTTCCTTTACAAGTAGGGGCTGTGAAGGAAATGGAGGGGGCTGTTTGTGTACAGCAGTGTTTCTCAATTCCAGTCCTCAGGCCCCCCCAACAGGTCAGGTTTTCAGGATTTCCATTATTTTGCACAGGTGATTTGATCAGTTTCACTGCCTTAGTAATCACCACAGCCTTTTCATCTGAGGGAAATCCTGAAAACCTGACCTGTTGGGGGGGCCTGAGGACTGGAATTGAGAAACACTGGTGTACAGGGAGGGGCCAGGGGTGTGTTTACAGATATGTGTATGTGTGGGGCTGACATATACACACACACACGGGGGGCTGATTATATATATATATTTTATATATACACACACACATAGGAATAGGGGAGTTTGACATATAAAAGGTGTGATGGGGGGCTGGCATATATACAGGATTAAGGGGGGCGGAGTGCATATGAGGTGGCCAGTGTGTGGATTCGGTGGAATGGCCTGTGGGCAAGCCCTGGGGAATGTTGGTGGTCAGCCCAGGCCTAAAGCTGTGTAAGGAGCACCAAACATTTCTGATGGCTGCCCTGTTTGTCACCACGGAAAGGGTTCCCCTCACCTTCAGTTCTGGTGGCAACTAAATTGTTGAACTGTCCACCAGGACACCAATAAAAGCCCGATAGAGCTTCCAAACACTTCCACCACACTCCATCCAAAACTAAAAAGCTTTGGATACATTTTAAAGACCAGGGTGATGAGGAATGGTTCCCAACTTCTGGTTGGCCAACTCAATATGCCACCTGGATGGCCACCTCAATATGCCACCTGGTTGGCCACCTCAATATGCCACCTGGTTGGCCACCTTAATATGCCACCTGGCAGCCAGTATCAGTGGCTTGGCGCCTGGGGTCACCTGGTAGTGACAGCTGTCCAATGGGGACATCTCGAGTTGCTTTGCTTCAGCCAGAAACTTTTCGTCGGTGGTGCTCATCTCGAAGGGAGCACTGGGCAGGCTCCGAGGGTCTGGAGCCAGTTCCTTCTGGCTACCAGAGGACCGACCGGATGTCTTGCGGGTGAACCAGCCGAAAAATGCCCCGGTGTGTTCGGGAAGGGTGAGGAGGGTGAGAAGAAGCAGGAGATGACCAGGAAGATGCATTGTTGGACCTACAGAAAGGAGCAGAGGAAGTCCGATCATTCCATCATATTGTAATAGAAATGGTAATCACACAAGCTCACCGTACCCTGTACCACGTTATCCAACCAGAACGGTCCTTCCATGTCCAAGTATTAGGAGAACACGGAATTCTGCTTTAATCCTTTTATTTTTAGCACACGATCCAACAAAGCATTGCAGCCGTGTCGGGGGTGTTTCGTCACATATGGCGACCCATCACATTTGGCTACCCGCTGGAGTGCGCGACGCCACCAATATGTGTTCCAACAATTTTACAAATGCTAAATTCTCATTGAAAAGCAATTACTAAAAAGTTCACAAATTCCTTTCCACTAAAAATTCCTTAGCTATATTCTTCGTCTCATTCGGCTACCCATCGCCAAGGATGAGCTCTGGCGTGTTCGCATAGTACACGTGCAGAGCCCTCCAGGAAGTGTGCACGGCGCTGCGCTAATCACAGTGAGGGAGACATTGTCCCGATGCTCGGCTGCAGGGATCGCGAAATGTCTCCCTGGCTGCGATTACTGCAGTGCCGTGCACACTTCCTGGCGGGCTCTGCACGTGTACTATGCGAACACGCCAGAGCTCATCCTTACCCGAAGCCACAGACGAACGCCGGACCCGACGAGGCCGCCGCGCAAGACACCAAAACTGTAAGTACTAAAATGTTTTTTTACAGGAATGCGGGTCCACTTTAGGGGTGCGCGATATACGCCGGAGCGCGCAATCCCCCGATAAATATATATATATATATATATATATATATATATTCGTATATATATATATATATATATATATATATATAATAAAATTGAAAACAAAATCAAATTAAAATGACATATCAAATTAAATGGGGGTGGAGACACCACCATGATTCAAGGTAAGAGGGGATGGGGAGTGTGCTGGGAAATGAGGCTCTACTATGGGTAAAGCAGCTTTGCAGCCATAGTAAATATATATATATATATATATATATATATATAATTAAAATGAAATATAAAATATATAAAATTAAATAAAATATATAAAATTAAAATAAATTGTAAAATATATAAAATTCAAGTGAAACATAAAAATAAAATAAAAATATGGCGCATACACTGGTTGGGGGGAGGGTGGAGACACCATGATTCAAGGTAAGAGGGGATGGGGAGGATGCTGAGAAATGAGGCTCTACTATGGCTAGGGGGCGTTTAAAATTTAAATCAGGCGCGACCGCGTGCTGAACGAACTGCGCATACGCCGTCCGCTAAATTTCCCAGCGTGCATTGCTCCAAATTACGTCGCGAGGACGTCATTGGTTTTGACGTGAACGTAAATTAGGGCCATCCGTATTCGCGAACGACGTAAAAAATTCAAAACTCGGCGCGGGAACGACGGCCATACTTAACATAGGATACGCCGCACTTACCCCTCATATAGCAGGGGTAACTTTCCGCCGGAAAAAGCCGAACGCAAAAAAAAAAGCGCCGGGCGGACGTTCGTTTCTGAATCGGCGTAACTCCTCATTTGCATATTCCTCGCGTATACAAACGGAAGCGCCACCAGCGTGAGATTGCAGCCTAAGATCTGACGGTGTAAGTCACTTACACCTGGCGGATCTTAGGGATATCTATGCGTAACCTGATTCTATGAATCAGGCGCATAGATCCGACCGACGGAACTCAGAGATACGACGGCGTATCAGGAGATACACCGTCGTATCTCTTTCTGAATCTGGCCCCATGAATCATGATAAGAGGGGATGGGAAGGGTGCCGAGAAATGAGGCTTTACTATGGGTGCAACATGAAACAGTGAGAAAGGGGGGACATGGTCTTTAAATCTGCACTTGTGGTGCATTTTTTTTTTTTGTACTTTGGATCCAACAAAGCATTGCAAATGTGATGGGGTGCAATAGGCTTTTGCAGACTATTCCTCCAGACCTACCGGTATAGGGGGGGGGGGGGGGGAGTTGACATCACCATGCTCCATAAAGAGCGCTGGGTCTGCGGTGCAAAATGGGACTTGTAGCCTCAGGATAAAGCAGCTTTGCAGCCATAATAAAATAAAAATATAAAATACAATAAAAAAAATATATATATATATATATATATATATATATATATATATATATATATATATATATATATATATATATATATATATATATATATATATATATATATATATATATATATAGCTTTTTTCTCAGACAATAGGTGCAGGAACTCAATCACGGCCCTGTTCAGATTTCACAAACAGTAGGAGGGTCTTAAAGGGGCATTAAATACCAGGATTGCATTACATACAGAGTGCAGAGTTCAGGGGGGTTACACACAGAGTGCAGAGCTGTCACATGTAAACACAGAAACCAGACTTCTGTGTTTACAAGTGATTGTGGTGAGCAGGCACCAAAGGGTCTGAGCCAAAGGTGGGTGGTGGAACTGAGTTCCCCCTGAAAAAAAAGCCCTGTGTATATAGATATAAATAAATAAATGGTATTCAAGGGAGGGGCTGGGAAATGTGGCTCTAATACGAGTGCCACATTTAGTGAGAAAGGCCGGACGTGGCCTTTAAATCTGCACATGTGACCTGGGCAATGAACAGGGAGCAGAAACTCCGGTGACCTCTGAGCCCAGGTCATCAGATAGCAGTATTGGGGTGTCAGCAGAGGTCATACAGAATAATTCATCACCCCTTCCCCCCATAACTGACATTTCCAGGGGGGGGGGGTTGTCAGGTACTCTTCAGATCATCCCTCCAATGCACAGCCATGAAACCCTTCCACTAACACCTGCAGGAGTCTCACTCCTTCTGCTGCAATAACCAGCCACCAGGGAGTCCCATCTAGATACAAGACCCTGCACTTCCTCCCAGATGATCTGTTATTAGTGGAGTGCTTTGCCCACCAGGGACCTCACCTGTTCTCCCTCCTACTCACACACCCCGCCCACTCCCCCCACCATATAATGTCGTATAGGTGACGTCATCCCCCACAAGGACCAGTGGCATCACCAGCGCTGTCAGTGTGGCCCCGCCCCGATCTGTTACTACACGTGTGCCTTGGCCTCGCCCCCTAGCACGGCCTTTCTTCGATACGTGTCATTTAACTCCGCCCCCTAGCCGTTCTCCGTGTGGTTCTGGACCCGCCCTCGTTCCCCACTTCCTTCTGCACGTGACTCCGGCCCGCCCCCCCTCTTCTGGTCCCCGGTGTGTGGAGATGGCGGAGATGTCGGTGGAGGAGATCGGTGTGGGGTGTATCGGGGCCGGGAAGATGGCGCGTGGGGTGCTGGGTGGACTCCTGATCACCGGTACATATCTCTCACACCGGCAGGGTGCAGTACTGGACTCGTACACTAGGTGGCAGTGCTGAGTCATTAATGGTGTCAGGGTCGGCTGTACTAAAGTGTACCTGTCTTCTCTTCAACTGACACTGCTGGGGATCTTCAGGTCTGAGCAAATGTCTGGTGAGGAGGAACCCTCAAGATGCCCCTGAGGCTAGATCTGGTGAGGAGGAACACTCAGGATGACCCTCAAGCTAGATCTGGTGAGGAGGAGCCCTCAGGATGACCCCCCAAACTAGATCTGGTGAGGAGGAACCCTCAGGCTAGATCTGGTGAGGAGGAACCCTCAGGCTAGATCTGGTGAGGAGGAACCCTCAGGCTAGATCTGGTGAGGAGGAACCCTCAGGCTAGATCTGGTGAGGAGGAACCCTCAGGCTAGATCTGGTGAGGAGGAACCCTCAGGCTAGATCTGGTGAGGAGGAACCCTCAGGCTAGATCTGGTGAGGAGGAACCCTCAGGCTAGATCTGGTGAGGAGGAACCCTTAGGCTAGATCTGGTGAGGAGGAACCCTTAGGCTAGATCTGGTGAGGAGGAACCCTTAGGCTAGATCTGATGAGGATGACCCTTAGGCTAGATCTGGTGAGGATGACCCTTAGGCTAGATCTGGTGAGGATGACCCTTAGGCTAGATCTGGTGAGGAGGAACCCTCATGATGACCCCCCAAACTAGATCTGGTGAGGAGAAACCCTTAGGATGACCCTCAGGCTAGATCTGGTGAGGAGGAACCCTCAGGGTGACCCTTAAGCTAGATCAGGATGACCCTCAAGCTAGATCTGTTAGGGAGGAACCCTCAGGATGAACCCCAAGCTAGATCTGGTAAGGAGGAACCCTCAGGGGTGACGTTCAAGCTAGATCTGGTGAAGAGGAACCCTCTGGATGACCCTCAGGCAAGATCTGGTGAGGAGGACCCCTCAGGGGTGATGTTCAAGCTAGATATGGTGAGGAAGAACCCTCAAGATGACCCCCAGCTAGATCTGGTGAGGGGAACCCTTGGGGGTGACCCAGAATGTAGATCTGGTGAGGAGGAACCCTCAGGATGACCCTCATGCTAGATCTGGTAGGGAGGAGCCCCCAGGATGACCCTCAAGTTAGATCTGGTGAGGAGGAACCATCAGGGGTGATGTTCAAGCTAGATCTGGTGGGGAGGAACCCTTGGGGGTGACCCTCAAGCTAAATCTGGTGAGGAAAAGCCCTCAGGATGACCCCCAGCTAGATCTGGTGAGGAGGAACCCTTGGGGGTGACCCAGAAGGTAGATCTGGTGAGGAGGAACCCTCAGGATGACCCACAAGCTAGATCTGGTGAGGAGGAACCCGCAGGATGAACTCCAAGCTAGATCTGGTGAGGAGGAACCCTCAGGGGTGATGTTCAAGTTAGATCAGGTGAGGAGGCACCCTCAAGCTAGATCTGGTGGGGAGGAACCCTCAGGGGTGATGTTCAAGCTAGATCTGTTGGGGATGACCCTGAAGCTAAATCTGGTGGGGAGAAGCCCTCAGGATGACCCTCAAGCTAGATCTGGTGGGGAGGAACCCTTGAAAATGACCCTTAGGCTGGGTTCACACTACTACACTACTTTCATCCTACTTTGCTCTGTGTTCAATGTTTCCCTATGAGAGCGTCTTGTAGCGTCCTACACAAGTCGGTCCGACTTTGAAAATGCTCCCTGTACTACTTTTGGTCCTACATTGATCCTACTTCAGGCCCATTGAATATCATTGAAGTCGGACCAAAGTAGTATCCTGTTCATGAAAGTAGGATGGATGTAGGACAATGTAGGATAAATGTAGGACCAATGTAGCAGAGCAAAGTAGGATGAAAGTAGTGTAGTAGTGTGAACCCAGCCTTACAATGGGAATGAGTCCTCAGAAAGACCCCCATGTTGTGTCTGGTGGGAAGGATCCCCTCATAATTACCCTCATGCTGGGTCAGGACAACCCTCACGGTGGGAAGGAGCCTTCAGGATGACCCTCATGCTGGATCTTCCAGGGAGCATCCTCAGGGTGACCCTTAGGGTGGAATGGAGTCCTCGGAAAGGCCCTCATGTTGGGAATGGTTGGGGAGGAAACCCTTGTGACTACCCTCATTCCGGGTCTGGTGGGAAGGAGCCCTCAGACCAACCTTTATGCTAGGTTTGGTGGGGAAGAGCTCTCAGGACAACCCTGATGCTGGATCTGGTGAGGAGGAGCCCTTAGCACGACTCCCACACAGGATCTGATGGTAAGGAGCCCTTAGAACAACCTTCATGCTAGGGAGGAGCCCTCAGGATGACCCTCAAGCTAGATCTGGTAAGGGTGACCCTTACAATGCAAAGGGGTCCTCAAAAAAACCCTTATGTTGGGTCTGGTGGGGAGGATCCCTTTATGATTAACCCTCACGCTGGATCAGGACAAACCTCATGTTTGGGTCTGGTGGGAAGGAGCTTTCAGAACAACCTTCAATGCTAGGTCTGGTGGGGAGGAGCCTTCAGGTTGACCTCATGCAAGGTCTGGTGAGCAGAAGCCTTCAGGATGACCTCCTGTTAGGCCTGGTGGGTAGGGGCTCTCAGAACAACCTTAAAGCGGGAGTTCACCCATTTATTAAATTTTTTTTTTCTCCCCTTAGATTCCTGCTCGTTCGGTCTAGGGGAATCGGCTATTTGTATTAAAATATGAGCAGTACTTACCCGTTTTCGAGCTGCATCTTCTTCCGTCGCTTCCGGGTATGGGTCTTCGGGAGCGGGCGTTCCTTCTTGATTGACAGGCTTCCGACGGTCGCATCCATCGCGTCACTCGTAGCCGAAAGAAGCCGAACGTCGGTGCGGCTCTATACTGCGCCTGCGCACCGACGTTCGGCTTCTTTCGGAAAATCGTGACGCGATGGATGCGACCGTCGGAAGACTGTCAATCAAGAAGGAACGCCCATTCCCGCAGCCCATACCCGGAAGCGACGGAGAGGATGCATCTCGTAAACGGGTAAGTACTGCACATATTTTAAAACAAATTGCCGATTCCCCTAGAGAAAACGAGCAGGAATCTAAGGGGAAAAAGTGCCCTCTAAGGGTGAACCCCCGCTTTAATGCTAGGCCTGGTGAAGAAGTGCCTTTAGGTTCACCTTATCCTAGGTCTGGTGGGGCGGAGCCTTCAGGAAGACCCTCATGCTGTATCTTTCAAGGATTAACCCTTGGGGTGACCCTTACAAAAGGTTCCTCAGAAATATCCTAACATTGGGACTAGTGGGAAGGATCCCCTTGTGACTACCCTCATTCTAGGTCTGGTGGGAAGGAGCCCTTAGATCAGGGTTAGGCAACCTTGGCACTCCTACTGTGGTGAAACTACAAATCCCATCATGCCTCTGCCTCTAGGAGTCATGCCTGTGATTGTCAGGGTCTTGCAATGTCTCATGGGACTTGTAGTTTCAAAACAGCTAGAGGGCCAAGGTTGCCTACCCTTACCTTAGATCGACCTTCATGCTAGGTCTGGTGGGGAAGAGCTCTCAGGACAACCCACACACTGGATCTGGTGTGGAGGAGCCCTTGGCATGACTCCCACACTGGGTCTGCTGGGGAGGAGTCCTCAGAACAACCCCGACACTGGATCTCGTGGGAAGCAACCCTCAGGAATACTCTCACGGTGTATCTGTTGGGGAGGGATCCTCAGGGTGACCCTTACAATGGAAATTCTCATGATTACCCTCAGGCTGGGTCCGGGTGACCCTCATGTTGGGTCTGGTGAGAAGGAGCTCCACAAACAGCCTTTGTACTAGGTCTGGTAGAGAGAAGTCTTCAGGTTGACCATATGATAGGTCTGGTGGGGAGGAGTCTTCCGGTTGATCATATGCTAGGTCTGGTGGGGAGGAGTCTTCCGGTTGATCATATGCTAGGTCTGGTGGGGAGGAGTCTTCTGGTTGATCCTCAAGCTGGATCTGGTGGGGAGAAGTATTCTGGTGGACCATATGCTAGGTCTGGTGGGAGGAGTCTTCTGGTTGACCATATGCTAGGTCTGTTGGAGAGCAAGCTTCAGGCTGACCTTATGATTAGTCTGATGGGGAGGAGACTTCTGGTTGGTCCTCAAGCTGGATCTGGTGGGGAGAAGTCTTCTGGTGGACCATATGCTAGGTCTGGGGGGAGGAGTCTTCTGGTGGACCATATGCTAGGTCTGGTGGGGAGGAGTCTTCTGGTTGACCATATGCTAGGTCTGGTGGGAGGAGTCTTCTGGTGGACCATATGCTAGGTCTGGTGGGAGGAGTCTTCTGGTTGACCATAAGCTAGGTCTGGGGGAGGAGTCTTCTGGTTGACCATATGCTAGGTCTGGTGGGCAGGAGTCTTCTGGTTGACCATATGCTAGGTCTGGTGGGGGGGAAATCTTCTGGTTGACCATATGCTAGGTCTGGTGGAGAGAAAGCTTCAGGCTGGCCTTATGATTAGTCTGGTGGGGAGGAGACTTCTGAATGACCCTCAAGCTGGATCTGGTGGAAGGGAGCCCTCAGAATGACCCTCACGCTGGATCTGGTGGGGAGAATCCTTTGGAATGACTCTCACACTGGGTCTGTTAGGAAGGGGCCTTCAGGAAAACTCTCATGCTGCCTCTGGTGAGGAACCCCCAGGGTGACACAATCATAAAGAGTTCTCCGAAGACCCTCACGCTGGGTCTGGTAGGAAGGATCCCCTTAAGATTACCTTCACGCTAACTTGACGTCACTAAGTCAGGACAGTCCTCACGTTGGGTGTGGTGGGAAGGAGCTCCAAGAACAATCTTCACACTTGGCTTGGTGGGGAGGGGCCCCCAGGTCGATCCTTGTGCTAGGTCTGGTGGAGAGGAGACTTCAGGATGACACTTGTGCTGAGTCTGGTGGGGAGGAGCCCTTGGTGATCCTCATGTTGGGTCTAATAGGCAGGAGTCTTCAGGATGACCCTTACACTGGGTCTGAGCCCTTAATATAACCCTTGTGCTGGTTGGGAGAAGTCGTGAGGTTGACCCTCACACTGTGTCTGACCAGGAGGAGCCCTTAATATAACCCTTGTACTGGTGGGGAGAAGTCGTAAGGTTGACCCTCACAGTAGGTCTGTTGGGGGGGGTTCCTCAATGCAACCTTCACCCTGGGCCTAGTGGGAAGAAATAATCAGGACTATCCTCATGCTGGTGGGCAAAATCCCTGGGGACAACCCTCACATTGTGTGGCTGGAGCTACCACAACAGGAGGTAACGGAGAAGTCTTGGTGACAGCTATCTATGTTAGAATTTTCCTCACTTTGTGGAGAATTTGAAGTATTTTTAAATACCCAGTCCCTCTTCCTACCTCCTAATGCAAGGAGCCCAACGCCAGGGTGTAGACAACTTGGGGAAACACCATGATGAGGGGCAGGGCCGATCCTAGGGTCACAGGCTCCTGGGTGCAGAAATGCCTAGGATCGGCCCTGATGGGGGGAGGGTTAGAATTACTGAACTTGTCTTTTATCTCACCTTTGGTTGGCTTACTGAACCTACCTGGCTGGGTATGGGTAAGACTTGTAGCCCTACAACAGCTGGAATCCATCCAGACGGGCATTCTGCCCCCCATTGCCCCCTTTGCTGCCATAATTCACCCTCACTGCTTCTTTTCTAGGTAAGGTGCCTGCAAAGAATATCACAGTGAGCGCTCCGACCGACACCAACCTGCAGTATTTCCGGGTGAGTTGGTAAAACATTAGGGGCCGGATTCAGATACCTGAGCGTATCTGTCCGGCCGGCGTAACGTATCTCCGATACGTTACGCCGCTGTAACTTTGGGCACAAGTTCTGTATTCAGAAAGAAATTGCGCCCTTATTTACGGCGGCGTAACGTATGTGTTGCGGCGTAAGGCCGCGTAATTCAAATGGGGATGTTGGATGCGTGTTTTATTTAAATTAGGCTTGACCCCGCGTATTTTACGTTTTTTTTGAACGTTCGTGAAAACATCCCAGTGCGCATTCTCAAAAATCCGCCGCAAAACGTCATTGCTTTCAACGTGAACGTAATTACGTCCAGCCGTATTCGCGAACGACTTACGCAAACGACGTAAAAATTTCAAAACTCGGCGCAGGAACGAAGGCCATACTTAACATAGGATACGCCGCACATACCCCTCATATAGCAGGGGTAACTTTACGCCGGAAAAAGCCAAACGCAAACGACGTAAAAAAAAAAAACGCCGGGCGGTCGTACGTTTCTGAATCGACGTAAATACTAATTTGCATATTCCTTGCGTAAACAAACGGAAGCGCCACCTAGCGGCCAGCGTGAAATTGCAGCCTAAGATACGACGGTGTAAGTCACTTACACCAGTCGGATCTTAGGGCTATCTATGCGTAACTGATTCTATGAATCAGGCGTATAGATACGACCTTCGTATCTCAGAGATACGACGGCGTATATCCCGCTGAGTCTTCCTCCAGCCCCAGGTTGGTACAGAGATATAGATCTTCGGTTTTGGAGCTGAAGGACTACGAGTTCAGTGATCTCATCACAATCACGAGGGTTTATAACCCCTTTAACCACTTAAGGACCCCCTACCGACGATATACGTTGGCAGAATGGCACGGCTGGGCACAATCACGTACGTGTCTCTTTAAGCCCAGCCGAAGCTCCATGACCGCAGACCCGATCGCCGCCGGTGTCCCGCGACCGGTCGAGCTGAAGAACTGGGAGAGGTGTGTGTAAACACACCTTCCCTGTTCTTCATTGTGGCAGCGTCGGTGATCGTCTGTTCCCTGATATAGGGAAAGACGATCACTGACATCACACGTCCAGCCCCACCCCCCTACAGTTAGAAACACATATGAGGTCACACTTAACCCCTACAGCGCCCCCTAGTGCTTAACTCCTAAACTGCAATTGTAATTTTCACAGTTATCAGTGCATTTTTATAGCACTTTTTGCACAAATAGAGATTTCTTTTGGTGGTATTCGATCACCTCTGCGGTTTTTATTTTTTGCGCTAAAAAACAAAAAAAGAGCGACGATTTTGAAAAAAAAAAAGCAATATTTTTTACTTTTTGCTATAATAAATATCCCCCAAAAATATACAGTATATAAAAACTATTTTTTTCCCTCAGTGTAGGCCGATATGAATTCTTGGTAAACAAAAAAACGCAATAAGCGTATATTGACTGGTTTGCGCAAAAGTTATAGTGTCTACAGAACAGGGGATAGTTTTATGTCATTTTTATTATTATTATTATTTCTTTTACTAGTAATGGCGGCGATCTGCGATTTTTTTTTTTTTTTTTTTTTTTTTTTTTTTTTATATATATAAATTTTTTGTTATCGTGACTGACATTGCGGCGGACACTTTTGACACTATTTTGGGACCATTGTCATTTATACAGTGATCAGTGCTATAATAATGCTCTGATTACTCTATAAATGTCACTGGCAGGGAAGGGGTTAACCACTAGGGGCCGAGGAAGGGTTTAAGTGTCCTAGACTCCTAGGGAGTGATTCTAACTGTGTGTGGGGGGGGGGGGGGGGGGCTACACGTGACATGACACTGATCACTGCTCTAGATGACAGGGAGCAGTAGATCACTGTCCTGTCACTAGGCAGAACAGGGAAATGCCTTGTTTACATAGACATCTCCGCGTTCTGCCGTTCCGTGACATGATCGCGGGACACCGGCGGACGTCAAGTCCGTGGTCACGGGCACAGAGCTTGCGGCGGGCGCACCAGCTAGGGTGGCAGATTCAAACAGGTACGTTGCTTTGCCTGCCCGTGCCATTCTGCCGAAGTATGTCTACGTTGGGCATTCAGCAAGTGGTTAAAATGCGCGCTTACTGCAAATACCCATACACTGGAGGTCATGTGATCGGACAGTCACAAATACCTATGAATCAGTCATTGGGTGGTGTTAGGATTCAGCGTTTTTCAGCTGCGTGGCGTGCATTGTGTGTGAACGCGCGGCGTGCATTGTGTGTGTGTGAACGCACGGCGTGCATTCTGTGTGAACGCGTGGTGTGCATTGTGTGTGTGAACGCGCGGCGGGGGATGTATGTGCCGTACCAGTCCAGTCCGTTGTGGGCGGAGAGCCTGACATTTGCCTCTCTCATTCTCAGGATCGCGGCTGCAGCACCACTCATACCAACTCCGACGTGGTGTCCAAGTGCCGCGTGATCTTCCTGGCCACCAAGCCGCACATTATTCCCACCGTCCTGGAGGAGGTGTCGTCTGCGTTCACACCGGATCACGTGATCATTTCCATGGCCGCCGGCGTGTCTCTGCAGACCCTGGAGAAGGTGAGATTAGTAAATGGTGTTGAAGGGTTGGTATAGCCGCTTTTTGGGTGGAGTTTAAACTCGTACCAGTTTGAGGTCACATAGACTGTCGCATAGACCGCTCACCATGTAAAAGCTTTAACCCCTTCAATACCGACCACTTTTACCCCCCTTCCTGCCCAGGCCAATTTTTTTTTTTAGCACTGTCGCACTTTGAATGAAAATTCCGCGGTCGTGCTACACTGTACCTATTAGAAATTTTATCTTTTTTTTTTTTTTTTTTACACAAATAGTGC
This sequence comes from Rana temporaria, assembly GCF_905171775.1. NCBI lineage: Eukaryota > Metazoa > Chordata > Amphibia > Anura > Ranidae > Rana > Rana temporaria. The sequence goes on from NC_053493.1 coordinate 14,572,033, forward strand.
TTTCTTTTGGTTGTTATTTAACCACTTCCCTACTGGGCACTTAAACCCCCTTCCTGCCCAGACCAATTTTCAGCTTTCAGCGCTGACGCATTTTGAATGACAATTGCGCGGTCACACAACGCTGTACCCAAATTATATTTTTATTATTTTTTTCCCACAAATAGAGCTTTCTTTTGGTGGTATTTGATCATCTCTGCGTTTTTTATTTTTTGCGCTATAAAAAAAAGATAGAAAATTTTGAAAAAAAAACACAATGGGCTAGATTCAAGTACAATTGCGCATTTTTTTACGGAGGCGCAGGGCAACGTTTTTGCCCTGCGCCCCCGCAAAATTACTGCACTGCCCTTGATTCACGGAGCAGTAGCTCCGTAAATTGTGTGGGCGCGCCGGCAAAATGCCCGGCGTAAGCGCGCGCAATTTAAATGATCCGATCGTAGAGCGCATGCTCCGTCGGGAAAATTTCCCGACGTGCATTGCGGCAAATGACGTCACAAGGACGTCATTTGCTTCAAAGTGAACGTGAATGGCGTCCAGAGCCATTCACGATTCACTTACGCAAACTACGTAAATTTGAAATTTCGCGACGGGTATACGTAACATTGGCTGCCCCTGCTAATAGCAGGGGCAGCCTTACGCGAAAGACGCCGTACGGAAATGACGTAAACTGCGTACGTAGGGCTCGCGCAACGTTGTGAATCGGCGTTAGTATGCAATTTGCATACTATACGCTGAGCACAACGGGAACGCCACCTAGCGGCCATCGCAAGAATGCAGCCTAAGATATGAGGGCATAAGAGCCTTATGCCAGTCATATCTTAGGCTGCAGTCGGCGTAACGAGGTTCCTGAATCAGGAGCATTCGTTACGCCGGGGCAAGTAAGCAATTGCGCCTGTGTAACTATGGTTACACAGGCGCAATTGCTTCTTGAATCCAGCCCAATATTTTTTTACTTTTTTGTTATAATAAATGTCCCAATAAAAAAAAAATTCTCAGTTTAGGCCGATACGTATTCTTCTACATATTTTTGGTAAAAAAAAATCGCAATGAGCGTATATTGATGGTTTGCGCAAAAGTTATAGGCCCAGATTCACAGAGTGTGGGCGCACATTACGCCGCCGTAGAGTAACCACTGTACGCTACGCCAACGCAGCGCAGAGAGGCAAGCATGGAATTCAGCAAGCCAGCGTGGTCTGAGTTTCGAAGGCGTACGCCGGCGTAGGTGGAAGTGGGCGTGACCCATGCAAATGAAGCGTGGCCCCATGCAAATGATGGGCCGAGCGCCAGACAGATGCGTATCACGAACTGCGCAAGCGCCGTGGACGCATCCCCCTGCGCCTGCTCACAACCACGTCGGAACAACTGCCTAAACTACGCCGGATCACTGCGCACGGCGTGAACGTAACCTACGCCCAGCCAGACACACGTCCAACGTAAAATACGCTGGCTTGTTCCCTGGTGCAGACTTTTGCATGTCTGTTGCTGGGTTGCACCTCCTTTATGGGGAATAACTTTACGCCGACGTACAACTTACACGCACCTCACATTGCCTGCGTCGGGCGCACGTACGTTCGTGAATTGCCGTATTTCCCTCATTTGCATATTTGAATGGCTAATCAATGGGAGCGCCACCATGCGTCCAGCGTAAATGTGCGCCCATCCTACGCCGGCGTAGGCAAGTTACGTCGGCGGGGTGAAGCCTGTTTTCAGGCGCATCTTAGTTTGTGGGTCTGGCGCACAGATACGACGGCGCACATTTGCACTTACGTCGGTGTACCTTCTTATACGTCGGTGTAAGTGCTTTGTGAATCTGGGCCATTGTGCCTACAAAATAGGGGATGGATTCATGATTTTTTTTTTTTTTACTAGTAATGGCGGCGATCTGCGATTTTTGTCAGGCTTGCGATATTGCGACGGACATATCGGACACTTTTGACACTATTTTGGGACCATTCACATTTATACAGCGAACAGTGCTATAAATATACTGTATAAGGGGTTAACACTAGGGGGGCGAGGAAGGGGTTAAATGTATTCCCTGGGAGTGATTCTTACTGTGGGGGAGGGGACTGGCTGGGGGAGGTGACCGATCTGTGTCCCTATGTACAAGGGACACAGATCGGTCTCCTCTCTCCCTGACAGGACGTGGAGCTCTGTGTTTACACACACAGATCTCCATGTCCTTGCTCTGTCGCTACCGATCGCGGGTACCTGGCGGACATCGTGGCGGCCAGGCACGCGCATCGGCGCCACGTGACACACCAGGCGCAGTTTTTCCCCACTGCACGCCCTCGGCGGCGCGCGTGGGGAATGTAAATAGCAGGACGTCCACCCGGCAGTTGAGAGCCGCGCTGCTGTAGACGTCTTTCGTCTATAGCGCGGCTCTCAAGTGGTTAATCACTACTGTGGTTTTTTGGTTTTTTTTTTACAAAATTGTCACTCTTTTTTTTTTTTTTTTTTAGCACAAACAATAAAAGCTGCAGATTAAATACCACCAAAGGAAAGCTCTATTTGTTGGGGAAAAAAGACACTTTGTTTGGGTACAGCGTCGCACGACCGCGCAATTGTCAGTTAAGCGACGCAGTGCCGTATCGCAAAAAATGGCCCGGTCATTAAAGGGGCAAATCCTTCCGGTCCTTAACCACTTAACGCCCGCCCACTGTATATATATACATCCTGTTTTTAAAGATGGATATCTCGGTAACGGCAGCAGCTGCTGCCACAACCGAGATATCCATCTTTAGCTTGATTGGTCCTGTAAACGATAACGGTGGTCTCCGTGGCAGATTCGCCGCAAGATCACCGTTATCGGTGACGGGAGAGGGCCCCTCCCACCGCTCTCCCGCGCCCTCCGCCACTTACCGGAGCCGTCGGTAGCGGCGGAGGCGATCGGGTCCTTTCAGCTGCTGTGTGGGGATGCGAGTGAGGGCAAGATGGCCCCCACCCGTCCCCATAGCATTGCTGAGCGGAAGTGACGTCAAAACGTCAGTCCCGCCCAGCGTCTTAAAGAGACATTTCTCTTTCGTTCATAGACGGACACAGCCTTTAGGCAGAATTCTACAGCACTTAAGGTGTTAAAAACTTTCCTTCATGCCGCTCCTCCCAGGGGGCGTGGCTCCCCCAGGCATAACCCACACCCTGCTCCAGCAGCTTCAGTTTGTTTCTGCCTAACCGTCAGGAGAGTCAGGCTCTCTCTGGAGTCCTGGACTCTGGAGTTTTTTCTTGCAAAATTTTTTTGCATCTTGCGAGTTTTTTCCTCGCTTTTTTTATTTATTTTTTTGAATCCTGCGATTCTTCTATCAACAGCCGACTGGGTGACAGGCTGGGTCCTCGACCCTTGTAGTCCCCCCAGGTTCGGCCTTCGAGCGTGTGCCGGCCCTCAGCTCCGCTTTGGGACGTCCACGACAGGCCCCGTTGCTCCAGGGGCCGCCGGGGAACTTCGGTTCTAGGGCACACATATGACCAGTCTCTATGGCCTTGTCACAGTGTGTCTGGCTGACTACCATGCTGTTCGCGGACGTTGGTCTGTCTGGGATACCTCCAGCCGGGTAGTCGCAGGACAGGTAAGTAGTGGCCCCTTACTCAGGTAAGTGGTCTGGCTGGAATGTGTTCCTTTGGGAGGTCGACTGAGGGTTTTTCCCTGCTTTCCTCTCTCCCTTATTCCTTCCCTCCTTTCCCCTTTGGGTGACGGCTGTGCAGGTTTTTTTTCCCTGGGGCTCATATTTTTCACTCGGGTATGGCTGGGGCTGTTCTGTGTCACTGCAGGGGACTGTGGTGGTCATTCTGGGCATTTTTGTGTGTGCTGTGTGCTGTTTTGGTGTACTGTCTTTTTTGGGTACACTGTCTTTTTAAAACTGCGCCATGGCGTCCATTTTGCCGGAGCCGCGCTTGTATTATTCGGCGGCCATTTTTCTTGTGGCGGCGCCGTTTTCAGCACTAGTTCGGCCTCTAGTGGCCGTTTCGGCGGGGAAAAAAGACCGCGAATCCTCTGAGCGGACAGACGCAGCGCAGCAGCTTCTCCTCAGCACACACTTGCCTTCACAGACCGCGCTGTACCAGGGGGGTGGTGAGTCTCAGGGGGCCCCATACTGTGCTCTATCGGCCGGGAGGTGACCTGTGGGGGACTTTTTTCCTGCCCTTGGCAGTAGGGGTGACACGGCAGCTGCAATATGGAGCCTGAATCAGGCCCCTCATTCGTTACAATGCCGGAATTAACCCTTAGTGCCCCTTCCCCTGCCACATCTGTTGAGTCGGTGTCGGCTGTCCTGGAGTCTTTTCTCACCAGGTTTTAAGCTGCCAGTGCTCGGTTGGGGGGTAAAAAGCGCCCCCCCCCCCCCCTGGAGGCTGTTTCTGGGGATATCTCGGACGCTGTTGCTGCTTCTGGTTCTGTCGTGTCAGAGGATGCAGGCTTAACCCACATGGACAGCGAGGATGACTCTGCTGCGGAGTCTGCTGACAAGGAATTTGTTGGAGCTCTTATTACTGCGGTACGTGAGACTCTTCATTTAGAGGATGTGGCGGAGACACCAGCGGTGTCAGTCCCTTTTGGATTCCGCAAACCACCGCGTACCGCTAAGGTATTCCCCTGTGTTCCTTATTTAGACAATATGTTATATAAGGAATGGGATACACCGCAAAAGGCTTTTACTGTTCCTAAAAGCTTTGCTACCCGTTACCCCCTGGAGGAGGACTTTTTAAAAAAGTGGGTCACTCCTCCGTCGGTGGACCCTCCTGTGTCCAGACTGAGTAAAGCTACTACGTTGCCTGTGGAGGAGAGTTGCAGAATATGTTTTTTGTTTATTAGGAAAGGAATTTTTTTTTTATTTAGATGTATTGACATGGTGCAGGTACCTAGGAGGCTGGCACTTATGCATAATACAGTGTATGTGGGCCAGACTAGAGGGTGCCAGGTGATATATCAATGGGGTGAAAGCGTCCTCGTAGGGGCGGTGTCTCAATCTTAGCAGTCCTATAGAGAAGCTCTCAGATACTGGACATGTGGGAGATACACCTAATTGATGTCTTACCTGAGAGGTTGAAACCCTGCATGGGTAATGCCAGTGACAATAAACGCTGGCTATCAGGGTACAGTATGCCGTCATCACATGGTGCTTCAGCATCTCGCAGTGGTTGATAGAGTCCTAGTACCCTATATGTGCTGAATATACTCTGAATCAAATGTGATATATTTGTGGCTTGCTCTCAGAGATGTGCGGACGCAGAGTGAGGTTCAGGGTGCTTATCTCTGAGGAGTAACCAGAAGAAGAGGGATGTATTCAGCACTATGTTGGGGGGAAAAGGATCCAGTGTAAAGTGGCTCAAGATTTTTTCAACCAGGGTGAGAGGTTGATAGACAGTGTGAGATGGTATAGGATAGATATGTCAGGGGCTCTGGCGTGCACGCAGCGGCAGGCGGAGTTATCGACCACCATCAAGCTGATTGTACAGTCTCTCTATGAGGGGCAGTGGCCTGATGAGTTAGCATCACCGCTCAGTAAGACTTTGCAAAACATGTCTCTTACAGTAATCCAAAGTGGTAATCGAATGCCTGGACGGGCTGTACTGGTTCGGATTGTGAAAGGGTGTGCTGTATGAGCCATGTACAGAAGTGCAGACTCGGTCTGTATATTGTGTGGCATCAATGGGCTTACTGACTGGGGATTCTATCTTGTTGCATGTGTGGCTAAATGACCCACATGTGGTCAGAGAGTGCAGAAGCGGGGGGCAGGTCTATATTTCCCTCTGTCGAAAGCATGACCACGATGTCCTCTGCATACCAGGTCGATACACAGTACTCTGTGTTCGGGATGGAGAGATCATTGCTGGGAAGGAAGCACCTGGGTATTATTTATGACATAGACAAGTTCGTCCTTGTCCTAAAGGATACCAAGGTAACGTCAGTCATGTAACAAAGGTATTTCTGGAACCTAACGGTATGTAGAGGTGCAAGATACCCTGGGCATGGTCACTGGAATCCAGTCACAGGGATAGAATTGTGTGGGTTTTGGTGTCATTGTTTGAGATTTATATGTGTTGTTAGACTCAAAACTTATAGAAAGCTCTCCTGCTTATCTATGCAAGTTGAGGGACGAATTGACGGTGGGTTTCTTTGTACAAATTAGGGACTTTGCTGCCAAGTTAGATCCCTGAGGTACCGCAGACAGGCCAAGTTGCGGTAGGTAAAACCACTGTGGGCAAGCCTGCATAATCCCGACCCGTATTTACAGTAAAGAGTTATAGAAGGTTGGGAGCGGGATATGTAATTTGATGGGTCATATGCATATATGTAGATATTATGGTAATGGGTTGATTTATATCATGGTGTAGTGTGATAACTGTGTATTTTAGGCTAGTAAGATGGGCAAGAAAAGGCCCTCCTTGAGACTCTGTATCTGAAAGCGGGTTAAGATGCTGCTCTGAGTGTGTGCTGGTGAATGATGAGTGAATGGACACCCCTTGCCCGTACTGCACGCCGTCCTGAAGATGGCAGAAAGAAGAAGATACAGAATGGTGACAGGGAAGCTGTCACGGAAGAATGATGTCGGTGTGTCACCCAGTAGCAAAGCGGCATGTGTTGAGAAGCACAGCTCGTTAGAACTGTTATGGACTGTTCCATGGGAGTTGGTTCGGAAGCCTATGTTTAGAGGCGCAATAAGGTAAAACCATTAAGTGCTGTTCCATAGGTACTGGTCCGGAAAAACAGGTTGGGAAGCCACCTGCGTTAAGACATTTATGGACTGTTCCATAGGAGCTGTTTCACATGTTAAAGAATGAAAGACTGTTCCAGAGGTACTGGTTCGGAATCACATGTTGAAGTTAGTTATGGACTGTGCCATAGGAGCTGTGTCTGAGGCGCATTTTGAAGAACGCTACACATTGAAACAGTTGAGGACTGTTTGGACCACATGGACTGTTCAATGGGAACCGTGGCTGAAGAAGGGTAATATGCGCCTTTCAGGCGCAAAGCGGCATATGTTGGAGTACAGTCAAAATAATCTGGGCTAAAGAGATCTGGGTTTACAATGGAATGACACTTGACCCCATGGTTTATTTGAAGCTACAGAGGAAGTGGGCCCCCTGCAGTTTGCATTGCTGTGCTACAGGCTTCAAAGAGTTTTGTGACAAATGGACTGCAATACCCCCCCCCCAGAGGAGGGAATGTTTTGGAAGTGCAGCTGATTGGATAGGCAAATATGGGTGGGGTTTTTGAATGAGTGTTGAGTGAGTGGGGCTCTTTGAGAGCTGTCTATTCTCTTGGATGTGAGGTGAGTGAAGATCTTGGCTGGCCAAAAGCTTCATGGAAACCTGGTGGCCATCTTAGGTCTAAGACATGTGGCCATGCCAAGGCCGTCTCCCGCTTTCTCTCTCCTCTTGATACCGGCCATGGGAGCTCTAGGCTCATTGCTGACCAGCTGATTTTACAGATGTGATAAGTAGCTATGAATTTCTCTTGTATATGTATGTATATTATAATGTTTTAATGTGTAATATCGGACTATCCCTATTTTCTTGGGAATAAACACAGATGTTCATTTTACCAGCAGCAGTGCGTGTGTGTGTGTCTTAATAGGCGTAGATCAATGAATCCATTTATGCAGTAGATAGAGGGAACCTGTGAATATCTCTTGAGATTATTAGTTTAGATTATATTAAATAGCCTTGTAAAATACAGCAGATTCTACAAGGGGGCTCCTGCTTTCAAGGACCCCGCTGATAGGAGAGTGGAGGCCGTGGCCCGCTCCCTGTTCTCGGTGGTGGGTTCGGCGGTAAGGCCGGCTCTGGCCGGAGCCCTGGTTGCTCAGACGCTAACTGAAAGGGCGAAGCTCCTGCTGCAGGAGCTGGAGGTCCAAGGTGCTTCCGAGTCCTCTAGGGACCTGGCTGAACAGTTGATTCAGGGTCAGAAGTTTCTCTGCGAGGCGGCTATGGATTCGATTCCCTTGCTTTCCAGGGCTTCTGTCTACGCAGTGGTTCTGCGCCGCCTTATATGGCTGAAGTGCTGGTCGGCTGACCAGTCCTCAAAAAAGGCCTTGGTAGATTTGCCCTTTAAGGGCGGACGGCTTTTTGGGGCATCCCTGGATGACATCATTAAGGATGCCACTGGAGGTAAGAGCACCTTGCTCCCTCAGTCGGGGAAGGGTAAGGAACCTCGCCGCAAGCAAGGTCCTACTTTTACTACCCCTAAGCGTTTTTTTCGTGCGCCCAGCGCGGCTGGAAAAGGTCCGCAAGGTGCAAAAGCCCCTGCTGCCGGGCGTAAGCGCCCCTGGTTCAACAAACCAAACAAGCCTGCGGACAAGCCTGCTTCCGCATGAAGGTCTGCCCCCGCCCGGGTCTCGGGTGGGGGGACGGCTTCACGACTTCGCGGATCGGTGGAATTCTCTTCTGTCCGACCGTTGGGTTTGCGAGGTGGTCGCCTCGGGGTACAAGATAGAGTTCCTTTCTTGTCCCCCAAACAGATTTTTTCCATCCAACCTCCAGCTTCCTCCGGATCGTCGGCTAGCCCTGTCCGGGGCTGTCCAGGATCTTCTGGACAGGGGGGTGGTTGTGCCGGTCCCCTCGCTGGAACGGTTTCGGGGGTTCTACTCCAATCTGTTCGTGGTCCCCAAGAAGGGAGGGGTTCGCCCTGTCCTGGACCTAAAGGCCCTCAACTCCTTTGTCAAGGTGCAGCGATTCAGGATGGAGTCGGTCCGTTCTATCATAGCGGCCCTCCACGAGGGGGACTTCATGGCGTCCTTGGACATCGTGGACGCATACCTGCATGTCCCCGTTTGCACGAGCCACCAAAGGTATCTGCGCTTTGCGATCGGGGAGGACCACTATCAATTCGTGGCCCTCCCGTTCGGGCTGGCGTCGGCACCACGGGTGTTCACCAAGGTGCTCGCCCCGATCCTGGCCTTGCTAAGGCAGCGAGGGATGGCTATCGTGGGATACCTGGACGACCTTCTCCTGAGAGCTTCTTCAGGCTCAGAGTTAGAGGAGGACGTGTCCATCACGTGTCGGACTCTGCAGGAGTTCGGCTGGCTTCTGAATCTCAAAAAATCAGTGTTGGTTCCGTCCCAGAGGCTGGAACACCTGGGGCTGGTTTTGGATTCGGGGGAGGCAAAAGTGTTCCTCCCATCGGAAAAACTGCGGACCCTGCAATCTGCAGTTAGACAGTTGTCGACCCAGAAGTGGTCATCTCTTCGCTTCTGCATGCGGGTTCTGGGTCTGATGGTGGCCTCTTTCGAGGCGGTTCCGTATGCCCAATTCCACACCAGGGTACTACAGAAGGAGATTCTGTCACGATGGGACAGGGTCCCATCTTCTCTGGATCGCCAAATTCGGTTGAGCCTTCTGGCCAAGTCTTCCCTGGCATGGTGGCTGACGTCTCCGGTGCTTCGGTCCGGGATGTCTTTTCTTCCGTGCCGCTGGACAGTGGTCACGACGGACGCCAGTTTCTTCGGCTGGGGGGGCGGGGGCACCCAGTCAGCCCAGGGGCGCTGGACTCGGGAGGAGTCCCGCCTGCCGATCAATATCCTGGAGCTCCGAGCAATCAAGCTGTGCCTTGTCAGGTGGTCCCTGGAGCTGCAGGGCCGTCCTGTCAGGATCCAGTCCGACAACGCCACGGCCGTGGCGTACGTCAATCATCAGGGCGGCACATGGAGCTCGGCCGCGGCGACGGAGGTCGCTCACATACTTTGGTGGGCCGAAAGGTCCGTTCCGGCCCTGTCAGCGGTATACATTCCGGGAGTTCTGAATTGGCAAGCCGACGCACGACTCTGGATCAAGGGGAGTGGTCTCTCCACCCGGAGGTGTTTCAGATCCTGTGCCAAAAATGGGGCACTCCAGACGTGGACCTTCTGGCGTCCCGTCTCAATCGGAAGGTACCATGGTTTGTGGCCAGGTCAAGGGACCCGTGGGCAGACGCGTCAGACGCGTTGGTGACTCCCTGGGGTCAATATCACCTGATTTACGCCTTCCCTCCTCTAAGGCTCCTACCCCGCCTGCTGCGCAGGGTGGAAGCCGAAGGGATTCCAACGATCCTGATCGCCCCCAGATTGGCCGCGTCGCTCTTGGTACGCGGACCTGGTATGTCTGGTGGCAGACGCCCCCTGGCGTCTGCCTCTGAGGGAAGATCTCCTGTCTCAGGGCCTGATCTTCCATCCTGCTTTACGGTCACTGGCTTTAACGGCGTGGCTGTTGAGAACCAGGTACTGAAGGACCGGGGTCTGTCGGGCCCGGTAATCTCTACCATGCTGCGTGCACGGAAGTCCACTTCTCGAAAAATTTACCATCGTACATGGAAAGCATACATCTCTATGTGTGAGGAGATGAAGTGGCACCCCCGTACTTACGTGGTGTCCCGGATCCTGCTGTTCCTACAGCGAGGAGTGGACCAGTGCACGATCAAGAGTCAGATTTCTGCTCTGGCTGTTTATTTTCAGCGTCCCTTGGCAGCGCACTCTTTGGTTCGCACGTTTGTGCAGGGGGTCCGGCATGTGGCCCCTCCGGTGCGCCCTCCGCTACCTTCTTGGGACTTGAACTTGGTCCTCTCGGCGCTTCAGCGTGCCCCCTTTGAGGACATTCGGGAGATCCCTTTGCTGACTTTGTCGCAGAAGGTGGTCTTTCTGGTAGCTATTAACTCTATCAGACGATTGTCTGAACTGGCGGCCCTGTCTTTCAAGGCCCCCTACTTGGTCATCCATCAGGATAAGGCGGTGCTGCGCCCGCGACCTTCTTTTCTTCCGAAGGTCGTTTCGGCCTTTCACATTAACGAGGACATTGTTGTTCCATCATTATGTCCTCAGCCGAAGAACCCGAAGGAAGCCATTTTACATTCTCTGGATGTGGTTCGGGCCCTTCGAGTTTACTTGTCGGCGACAGCTCCGTTCCGGAAGTCGGACTCGCTGTTCGTGTCTGTGTCCGGTCCCAGTAAGGGCCTGGCAGTCTCGTCGGCCACCATTTCCAGGTGGATCCGACAGGTTGTGCTTCAGGCCTACGCCCTGAAGGGGCGGGCGCCTCCCTTTCGGGTCACGACGCATTCGACCAGGGCGATCGGGGCCTCCTGGGCTTTCCGACATCAAGCCTCTGTGTTACAGGTGTGTAAGGCTGCGACCTGGTCGTCGGTCCACACTTTTTCAAAGTTTTATAAGGTGGATGTGAGTGCATCTTCGGATGCCTCATTCGGCCGCAGGGTGTTACAGGCGGCAGTTTACGGTTGGAGTTCCTCCGTTGAGTAACTCCGGTTTTGTTTGGGGTGTAACCTGTTGTTTGCTGTGTGGTTTTTTTCCCACCCCTAGTTTTTTGACACTGCTTGGGGACGTCCCTAAGGTCAATGGAGGCTGTGTCCGTCTATGAACGAAAGAGAAAAAGGGATTTTTGTACTCACCGTAAAATCCATTTCTCTGAGTTCATAGACGGACACAGCACCCACCCCTCCTTGGTTTGTACTGCTTGTTACGAACTGAAGCTGCTGGAGCAGGGTGGGGGGTTATGCCTGGGGGAGCCACGCCCCCTGAGAGGAGCGGCATGAAGGAAAGTTTTTAACACCTTAAGTGCTGTAGAATTCTGCCTAAATCTCCTGGTAGGAAGAAGCATAACCCTAAGGTCAATGGAGGCTGTGTCCGTCTATGAACTCAGAGAAATGTATTTTACGGTGAGTACAAAAATCCTTTTTTTTTTTTTTTGTTGTCATTTATTCAAATTACAAAATTTCAATATTTTTTTGCATTTAAGTCTAAATATGAGATCTCAGATCTCATATTTAAGGGGACCTGTCATGCTTTTTTCTATTACAAGGGATGTTTACATTCCTTTTAATAGGAATAAAAGCGATAAATGTTTTATTTTTTTTATTTCAGTGTAAAAAATTATAAAATAAATAAGAAAACAAACAACATTTTTTTTTAAAGCGCCCCGTCCCGACGAGCTCGCGCGCAGAAGCGAACGCATACGCGAGTAGCGCCCGCCTATGAAAACGGTGTTCAAACCACACAAGTGAGGTATCGCCGCGATCGTTGGAGCGAGAGCAATAATTCTCCTCTGTAGCTCAAAAAATGAAACCTGTAGGATTTTTTAAACGTCGCCTATGGAGATTTTTAAGGGTAAAAGTTTGACGCCATGCCACGAGCGGGCGCAATTTTTAAGCGTGACATGTTGGGTATCCTTTTACTCGGCGTAACATTATCTTTCACAATATATAAAACAATTGGGCCAAATTTATTGCTGTCTTATTTTTTAATTTCCAATAAGTGAATTTTTTCCAAAAAAAGTGCGCTTGTAAGACCGCTGCGCAAATACGGTGTGACAAAAAGTATTGCAATGACTGCCATTTTATTCTCTAGGGTGTTAGAAAAATAAATAAATAATGTTTGGGGGTTTTAAGTAATTTTCTAGCAAAAAAAACTGTTTTAGTCTTGTAAACGCCAAATCTGGAAAACACCTTCTGTCCTTAAGTGGTTAAGCGGTAGAACTGAACTCTGGTTCCGCCGACATTGTTACATTGCGTCTCTGTCTTGGAAGTGGTGAGCGGGAATATTACACAGTGGTAAGTGGAGTAAGGTGATTGGACCTTTGTGTATAAATGTTTTTTTCTTTCCCCGCAGCTCTCTCCCAGCGGGACCAAGTTCCTCCGGATGAGTCCTAACCTGCCGTGTTTGGTCCAGGAGGGGGCCGTGGTCTTCGCCCGCGGTTCCTGTGCGGGGCCGGGGGAGGCGGACATGTTGAAGAACCTTCTGTCTGACTGTGGGTTGTGTGAGGAGACTCCGGAGACCTACATCGATATCCACACGGGGCTCAGCGGCAGCGGGGTGGCCTATGTGAGTACACAGAAGGTTGTGTGAGACGGGCCAGCTTTTATACAGGTCCTCTTTATTTTCTCCTCTTTATCTCCTGGGGGCTGTTGGCCATCATGTATGATTGTAACTAGGGATGTCCCGATACCACTTTTTTAGGACCGAGTACAAGTACCGATACTTTTTTTAAATGTACTCCCCGATACCGAATACCGATACTTATTTTTAAATGTAAAAATCCCCAAATGCAGCCATGTCCCCCCACATATATGCAGCCATGCCTCCCCATATATGCAGCCATGTCCCCCAACAAATGCAGCCATGTCCCTCCACATATATGCAGCCATGTCCCCCCACATATATGCAGCCATGTCCCCCCACATATATGCAGCCATGTCCCCCCACATATATGCAGCCATGTCCCCCCACATATATGCAGCCATGTCCCCCCACATATATGCAGCCATGTCCCCCCACATATATGCAGCCATGTCCCCCCACATATATGCAGCCATGTCCCCCCACATATATGCAGCCATGTCCCCCCACATATATGCAGCCATGTCCCCCCACATATATGCAGCCATGTCCCCCCATATATGCAGCCATGTCCCCCCACATATATGCAGCCATGTCCCCCCCCATATATGCAGCCATGTCCCCCCATATATGCAGCCATGTCCCCCCCATATATGCAGCCATGTCCCCAAACATATGCAGCCATGTCCCCCATACCTAATGATGATCCCGCCGCCGCGTTAATCACCATGCAGCGAACATTACAGGCAGCTTTCGTTTGAATAGCTGTTTTCCCTGCCACGCCGTGTAAAGGACACTCCCCCTTGCTCGGGATTGGACAGATCCGTCCAAGGGGGAGTGTCTATACACGGCGCGGCGTGCAAAATAGCTATTCAAACTAAAGGTGTCTGTAATGTTCGCCGCACGGTGATTAACGCGGCAGCGGCGGATTTGCAATATACGGGGGGGCAAGTATTCTATTCAGGCATCGGGGGTATTTGCGGGAGTACAAGTACTCCCGCAAATACTCGGTATCGATATCGGGACAACCCTAATTGTAACACAAAGTACTCTCGCGCTACAATAAAGCTAGTTACGCCTCGTACACACGGTCGGATTTGCGTCCTGACAAATCCGTGGAATTTTGTCCGAAGGGCGTCGGCCGTGAACTTGTTCTGCATACAGACGGCAGAACTTTTTCAGCCAACAAACGCAAAACGATGTGGTTTTTCTGCTCTTTAGCGCCACACTTTGGGCAACTTCTGCTAATGTGGCGTTATGGTGAGTATTGCTTCTGAGCATGCGTGTTTGTACTGGACTTGTGTTAACACACGATCGGATAATCCGACAACACACATTTGGAAAATTTAAAAGCATGCTATCCAACATTTGTTGTCGGAAATTCCGACAACAGTTGTCCAATGGAGCGTACAAACGGTCAGATTATCTGACGAAAACCCTGCCGTCACACAATTGTTGTCGGAAAATCCGATCGTGTGTACTGACCTTAATAACGCCACAACTGTGTGCGCCAAACTTTACACGTGATCGGATTTTTCGACAGGAATTGTGTGATGAGAGGCTGTTATCGAAAAATCCGATTTGTACGCTCCATCGGACAATTGTTGTCGGGTTTTCCGAAGACAAATGTGGGATAGGCATGCGTTAAAATTTTGCGACAACAAATGTGTGATGTTGGATTATCCGATCGTGTGTACAGAAGTCCAAACACGCATGCTCAGAATCAATGCTCACCGTAAGACAACATTAGCAGAAGTTGCCCAAAGGGTGGCGCTAAAGAGCTGAAAAAACACGTAGTTTCGCGTTTGTTGGCTGACAAAGTTTTGCCATTTGTATGCAAGACAAGTTCGCGGCCAACGCCCTTCGGACCAAATTCCACAGCTTTGTCCGATTTGGAAATCCGATCGCGTGTACGAGGCTTTATACTTTATAGACACGTGTGCACGCCAGGAGCCTTGAAAGTCATGGCACCCAATCAGGGCAGCCATCAGGAATTATGGGGCCCCTTACACAGCTTCAGGCATGGGCCCCCTGGAGCAGAGAACCGGGGGGGGGGGGTACTGCCGCCTGAAATTGAGAAGCGGGGGGGGGGGCCTTTACAAAAAAAAAGGGGGGTTGCCATCCGGGACCTCTGGGCCCTTTAATAATAATAATAAAAAAAAGAAACCTCTGGGCCCTTTAATAAAAAAATATATATAATAAAAAAAATTAGGGGGGGTTGCCATCCAGGGCTCTGGGGACCTCTGTGCCCTTTAATAAAAACATAAAAAATAAATATATATAAACAAAAATAAAAAAATAAGCATTTATAACAAATACAAAAAGGGGGTTTGCCACATGGGGTCCTGGGGACCTCTGAGCCCTTTAATAAAAAAAATATATATATATAAAAAAAAGAAATAAAATAATATAAAAAAATGTTTTTTTTTTTAGAAAAAAAGGGGGGTTGCCATCCGGGGCCCTGGGGACCTCTGGACCCTATAATAATAATAAAAAAAAATATATATATATATATATATATATATATAATATATTTTTTTTATAAAAAAAAAGCGGGGTTGTCACTAGGGGCCCTGGGGATCTCCGGGCCCCCCGTACCCCTAAAAAAAAATTGTCCCTTTTTTTTTTTTTTTACGGGGGTTGCCACCCGGGCCCCTTACAGGTGTACTGCCTGTACCTCTCTGATGGTGGCCCTGCACTCAATGATGCGATTCCCAAATTCGGCGGAGAAATCGGGGTACCTGTCCATCACACTGAGAGAACCGGTAGTGATCTGTGAGTGGCAGGGGGGGGGGGCAGGGACTTCTCAGATTTGCATAGTGGAGTGTTCTAGGTTTTGGGACGATTGACTTCGATCTCACCTGTAGCTGGCAGTTGCTCTTACCCCAAAATAAAGAGATTTGCTGC
The DNA here is from genome assembly GCF_905171775.1 of Rana temporaria. Taxonomy (NCBI): domain Eukaryota; kingdom Metazoa; phylum Chordata; class Amphibia; order Anura; family Ranidae; genus Rana; species Rana temporaria. The sequence goes on from NC_053493.1 coordinate 14,587,746, forward strand.
ATTAACCACTTAAGGACCTCCTCACGCAGATATACGTCCTTTTTTTTTTTAAATGGATATCTCGGTAAGGGCAGCTGCTGCCACAACCGAGATATCCATCTTTAGCGTGAGCGGTCCTGTAAACGATAACGGTGGTCTCCGTGGCAGATTCGCCGCAAGATCACCGTTATCGGCGGTTGGAGAGGGCTCCCGCCGCTCTCCCGCGCCCTCCGCCACTTACTGGAGCCGTCGGTAGCGGCGGAGGCGATTTTGTAAACATCCCTTGTAATAAAAAAAAAAAAGCATGACAGGTCCTCTTTAATGTGAGATCTGGGGGTCAAAAAGAACTCGGATCTCATATTTACACTAAAATGTAATGAAAAATAATTAAAAAATGTAAATGTCTTTTTTTTGGGCAAAAAAAAATAAAAAATTCCCCCTCAAGACCACTGGGCAGGAGGGGACGTTTGACGTTGCTTCCGCCATCCAATAGTATGGAGCCAAGTGGGGACCGTCTTTCCCTCACTTCTTCTCCAGCACTACCGACAGCTCCGCTAAACAATGGCTAAGACCACTGGATCGGCGAATCCGGCGCTGAGACCACTGTTATCCGAAGGCGGACCGCCCGCTGTTGAAGAGGATACCGGGGGTTATGGTTGCTAGCTGCTGCCATAACAACGGTATTCCACGTCAAACAGCCGACGTACAACTGCGGCGGGCGGTCCTTAAGTAGTTGTTAATGACGCCGCTGATCTCCCGTATCTTGGCTTTCTCACGTTTTCTTGTTTTCTGTCTCCAGGTTTACCTGTTTGCGGAAGCTCTGGCGGATGGCGCTGTGAAGATGGGGATGCCCAGTGCCTTGTCCAGCCGCATTGCAGCCCAGACTCTGCTGGTGAGTATATATTCATAGGAGAGGGGAAAGAAATGTATGATTCAGGGTCTAATTAACCACTTGCCACCCGTATTACTAACTTATACGGCGGAAAGGTGGCACTGCTTGTGCCAAATACAGGGCAATCTTATAAGAAAACCTGTTGGAGTCTGTAAAAGACTTGAGGCTGGGGGAGGTTCACCTTCCAGCAGGACAACGACCCTAAAGTACAGCCAGAGCTACAATGGAATGGTTTAGATCAGGCATGTCCAAAGTCCGGCCCGCGGGCCAAATGCGGCCCCCTGTTGATTTAATATGGCCCCCCTGGGGATTTGGATATATATATATATTGTTTGTGGCCCCCAGGGCCACAAAAGATATATACCGTATTTATCGGCGCTGCCTTGGAGGGGACAGGGAGGGGGCAGGACGAGCACCATCACATGAAGCGTCTGTATTGGAAGTCCCGTCTCCTGGGATGCCATTGGACGACTGTTCTGTCTATCATAAGAGGCGGGACTTTGTATTAAAGCGGCCACAGAGTAAATAAGAGATTCTCCTGTTTGTAATCTATCGGCACTCGTCCCACGCCCTCCGAGGCTGCAGATGGGCATTGATAAGGCTGCACTGATGGCAATGGTGAGGCTGCATTGGTGGCAATGGTGAGGCTGTGCATATTCTACGCCGATAAATGCGGTATATCCAAATAACACGCCCAAGCTCATCCTTAGTCCTGAGCAGCACTCTGGGATTCGTTGGGGCCACAGATAAAATATATACAGTATATCCAAATAACACGCCCAAGCTCATCTCTTCCCCACACACAGCCACAAAGGCAAGATAATTCTTGTTGGGCCGTGTATTAGTTGCTCGGAGGAACACACTTAGACTGAATTTTAATGGTTCAAAGAGTGTCAGGCAAAATGGTCGGCCCTCACGCATGTTCACTTCATCAAATCTGGCCCTCTTTGAAAAAAGTTTGGACACCCCCCTGGTTTAGATCAAAGCCTATTCATGTGTTAGAATGGCCCAGTCACAGTCCAAACCTAAATACAATTGGTGTGGGGGGGGGGGGGCAGAGAGGTGGAGCATTGTGTGTATAAGGCAGCAGTGTGGGGGGGGGGGCAGAGAGGTAGAGCAATGTGTGTATAAGGCAGTAGTGTGGTGTGAGGGGGGGCAGAGAGGTGGAGTATTGTGTGTGTGTGTGTGTGTGTGTGTGTGTGTGTGTGTATAAGGCAGCATTTGGGTGTGAGGGGAGGGGGGCAGAGAGGTGGAGTATTGTATGTACAAGGCAGCAGTGTGGTGCGAGGAGAGGGCAGAGAGGTGGAGCATTGTGTGTGTGTGTGTATAAGGCAGCAGTGTGGTGCAATGGAGGAGGGGGGCAGAGAGGTGGAGCATTGTGCGTATAAGGCAGCAGTGTGGTGCAATGGGTGGGGGGGAGAGGTGGAGCATTGTGTGTATAAGGCAGCAGAGAGGTGGAGCATTGTGTGTATAAAGCAGCAGTGTGGTGCGAGGGGGGGGGCATTGTGTGTGTGTGTGTGTGTGTACAAGGCAGCAGTGTGGTGCGAGGGGGGCAGAAAGGTGGAGCATTGTGTGTGTATAAGGCAGCCGTGTGGTGTGAGGGGGGCAGAGAGGTGGAGCATTGCGTGTATAAGGTGTGGGGGGGGGGGGCAGATAGGTGGAGCATTGTGTGTGTGTATAAGGCAGCAGTGTGGTGTGAGGGAGGGCAGAGAGGTGGTGCATTGTGTGTATAAGGCAGCTGTGGGGTGGGGCAGAGAGGTGGAGCTCTGTGTGTATAAGGCAGCAGTGTGGTGTGTGTGTGGGTGGGGGGCAGAGAGATAGCGCATTGTGTGTATAAGGTAGTGGTGTGAGGGGGGCAGAGAGGTGGAGCATTGTGTGTATAAGGCAGCAGAGAGGTGGAGCATTGAGTGTGTATAAGGCAGCAGTGTGGTGCGAGGGGGGGGCATTGTGTGTGTGTGTACAAGGCAGCAGTGTGGTGCGAGGGGGGGCAGAGAGGTGGAGCATTGTGTGTGTGTGTGTGTGTGTGTATAAGGCAGCAGTGTGGTGTGAGGGGGGGCAGAGAGGTAGAGCATTGCGTGTATAAGGCAGTGGTGTGGGGGGGGGGCAGATAGGTGGAGCATTGCGTGTATAAGGCAGTGGTGTGAGGGGGGGCAGAGAGGTAGAGCATTGCGTGTATAAGGCAGTGGTGTGGGGGGGGGGGGGCAGATAGGTGGAGCATTGTGTGTATAAGGCAGCAGTGTGGTGTGAGGGGGGCATTGAGGTGGTGCATTGTGTGTATAAGGCAGCAGTGTGGTGCGAGGGGGGGGGGGGGCAGAGAGCCGGAGCACTCTGTATAGGGCATGTGAAATTCATGTTGGTGGTCCGCGGGATTCAGAATTTTGAGTTTAGTGGTCGGAAAGGTTTTGCCACCACCGCTGTAGATAACTCACCTCTCTTATTTCAGGGGGCAGCGAAGATGATTCTACAAAGTGGGGAACACCCCGCAAAGCTGCGCTCTGATGTCTGCACCCCCGGAGGCACCACCATACACGGACTCCATGAACTGGAGAAGGGGGCCCTGAGGGCCACAGTAATGAATGCTGTGGAAGCTGCAACAAATCGAGCCAGAGATCTGGACAAGCGCTAACAGCTCCACACATTCATTGAGAGAATTCAACGAGAGAGATCCTTCCAACTCGTCATCGGCTTCCCCACTGTGACTAGACAATGGATGGGGCTGTAATGTATTACAATACCTGCAGAGCAAGAACAGCAATTTGTACCTCGGGGGAGGAGCTACCACTCCCATATCGGAGACAAGCAATCCCAGGAGGACCAAACTAGAACTTTTCTGATTCTAAAAACAGAAATATACATTGCAGCTCCTCGCTGTCCCCCTGTGTGGTTCTACTCTCATCTCTGGGAGTTCTGTCAGTGGAACACAAATAGCGATAAATAAATTGCAAGCAAGTTTACCTAAAGGGTTCCCCCGCCCTTAAAAGGCGTAACAAATGCAAAATTTCCCCGACATTCCCTCAGTACATTCTGTGTCTTTGTATCGGCAGTTCTGTGTTCTCTTCTAGAAAAATGTTGCCGAATAAAATCTGTATATTGAAATGTGTCAGTTATTCTTATTGGGGATATTTATAAAAAATAGGCAACATTTTGCACTCTTTTTTTTTTTATTTTTTTTTTATATATACTTTTTTTCACTTGCTACGGTTTGTTTACTGGTTTCGTTTACGTTTATTAACCTCTTGCTTACTGGGCTCTTAAATCCCCCTTCCTGCCCAGACCAATTTTCAGCTTTCAGCACTGTCACTCTTTGAATGACAATTGCGCGGTCATGCTACACTGTACCCAAATGAACTTTTGTTAGGGTTGTCCCGATACCACTTTTTTGAGACCGAGTACAAGTACCGATACTTTTTTTCAAGTACTCGCTGATACCGAATACCGATACTTCTTTTTTTAATGGCATGTGACAGTGGCGTTTTTTTTTTTTTTTACAGTGATTTTTTTTTTCTTTTTTTTTTTTAGAGGGGGGGGGGGGTAGTGGATTGTCAGTGTGTGTTTTTTTTTTTTTTTTATTATTATTATTATTTACATTTTATTTTTTAAATGATTTATTGCAAAAAAAAATTTTAATCAGCCCTGGAGAAGACAGAGCAGGGAGGGGGACAAGACAGAGCACGGGGGAGAGCGGCACGGAGGGGGACAAGACAGAGCACGGGGGGGGAGAGCAGCACGGAGGGGGCAAGACAGAGCACGAAGGGGGACAAGACAGCACGGGGGGAGAAGACAGAGCACGGAGGGGGACAAGACAGAGCACGGGGGAGAGCGGCACGGAGGGGGACAAGACAGAGCACGAAGGGGGACAAGACAGCACGGGGGGAGAAGACAGAGCACGGAGGGGGACAAGACAGAGCACGGGGGAGAGCGGCACGGAGGGGGACAAGACAGAGCACGGGGGGGGAGAGCAGCACGGAGGGGGACAAGACAGCACGGGGAAGAGCGGCACGGAGGGAGAGAAGACAGTGGGGGGGAGGGAGCCGCACGGAGGGGGAGAAGACGGCACAGGGGGAGATCGGCACAGAGGGGGAGAAGACAGCGGGGGGAGAGCCGCACGGAGGGGGACAAGACAGCACGGGGGGAGAGCCGCACGGAGGGGGACAAGACAGCACGGGGGGAGGGAGGGGGAGAAGAGCGCACGGAGGGGGACAAGTATCGGGTGAGGCATCGGAGCATTTCAGCCGAGTACAAGTACTCGGGAAATGCTGGGTATCGGTATCGGGACATCCCTATTTTTTATCATTTTTTTCACACAAATAGAGCTTTCTTTTGGTGGTATTTAATCCCTGCGGGGGTTTTAACACTTTCACGCCGACGGAACGCATATGTGCGTCCTCGGCTTTCGGGGGTTATACCAGGATGATGCCTGCAGCCCCAGGCATCATCCCGGTACCGTTGTTTAGAGCCAGCGATCGGCTATCCAGACATAACCGATGCGGCTAAAAGCCACTCGGTTCTTATGCCGGAGGAGCGGGAGGGGACCTCTCGCCGCTCTGACCGGGCCTCCCGTCCCACCGGGAGACCCGATCCGGCGCCTCCATCGTCCAGGCGCGCTATGAAACGTAAGCGGCTTTGATTCAGTGTCCGCAGTGAAAACACGGAAGCGACGTCATGACGTCACTTCCGGGTTTCTCGGCTGCCAATGGCGCCGGATTTAAAAAAGTACACAGTATTCAGAATCGCCGATTTCAGCGATCTAAATACTTTTAGACCCCCGATCCCTCCATAAAGAGTACCTGTCACCACCTATTACTGTCACAAGGGATGTTTACATTCCTTGTGACAGCAATAAAAGTGATCAAAATGTAAAAAAAAATAAACACAATTTAATATTATAAAAAATTTTTTTTTTTAAAGCGCCCCCCTCCCAGCGAGCTTGCGCAACAAAGAAAACGCATACGGAAGTCGCGCCCGCATATGAAAACGTTGTTTAAATCACACATGTGAGGTATCGCCGCGATCGTCGGATCGAGAGCAATACTTCTAGCACTAGACCCCCTCTGGAACTCTAACCTGGTAACCGTAAAAAAAGTTTAAAGCGTCGCCTATGGAGATTTTTAGGTACCGTAGTTTGTCGCAATTCCAGGAGTGCGTGCAATTATAAAGCGTGACATGCTTGGTATCTATTTACTCGGCGTAACATCATCTTTCACATTACGCAAAAAAATTGGGCTAATTTTACTTTTTCATTTTTTTAAAATTCATGAAAGTAAATTTTTCCCAAAAAGTTGTGTTTAAAACACCGCCGCACAAATACCGCGTGACATAAAATATTGCAAAAATCGCCATTTTATTCTCTAAATTCTCTGCTAAAAAAAATATATATATATAATGTTTGAGGGTTCTAAGTAATTTTCTAGCCAAAAATATTGATTTTAACTTGTAAACACCAATAGGTAGATTCACGTACCTTGGCCTAAAATTAGGACGGCGCAGCCTAGTCTTTTTAGGCTACGCCGCCGTAAATTATTTAGGTTAGTAATGATTCTCAAACCACTTACCTGCTAATTTTCGGCGGCGTAGCCTAAAAACGAGCGGGCGTAAGCGCGCCTAATTCAAATGACTTGGAGGGGGGCGTGTTGTATGGAAATGAGGAAACGTTTTTTGACGTTTTTTGCCACTGCGCATGCGCCGGGCGCCTACATTTCCCAGTGCGCATTGCGGCTAAGTACGCCGTACGGGCCTATTGATTTCGACGCGTACGTAAACGACGTAAATCCCGATTTCGCGGACGACTTGCGCAAACGACGTAAAAAAATCGAACCTCGCGGCGGGAACGGCGGCCATACTTAACATTGTTATTCCACCTCATAGGTGGAATAACTTCAGGCGGCCTATCGCGTACGGAAACGACGTTAATCGACTGCGGCGGGCTCGCGTTCGTTCGGGAATCGGCGTACAAGCTCATTTACATAATCTAGGCCGGCCGCAATGTAAGCGCCATCTAGCGGTCAGCCAAAACATTGCAAGCTAAGATAGGACGGCGCAAGCCGGACTATCTTAGGTATGTTTAAGTGTATCTTTGTTTGACAATACACTTAAACATACGGCGGCGTAGATTCTGAGTTAGGTCGGCTTATCTGTAGATAAGCCGGCCTAACTCTTTGTGAATCTACCTAAATGTGTCATAAATAGGCTTAGGCATGAAAGGGTTAAACAAACAAAAAAGATGGAAACTTTTAAAAACAGGTCATTTTTCTCCTTCATTGATATGCGCTGATGAGGTGGCACTGATGGGCTGCGCTGATAAGGTGACACTGATGGGGACAGATAAGGTGGCACTGATGGGTATTACTGATAGATGGCACTGATGGGCAGTGATAGGTGGCACTGGTAGGTCATACTGATGGGTGGCACTGTTATGTACTGTTAGGTGGCAGAGATGAGCAGGCGGCTGCTCTCCTTGATCAGGACCGATGTCCCGATGACAGCCGCCTGTAATCGGCTTTTGTTTCTCCTCACACTACCAGCCGATTACCGGCTCTGTTTACATCACATGATCAGCTGTCATTGGCTGACAGCTGATCACGTGGTAAGTAATTTTCTCCTTCACTGATGGGCACTGATTAGGTGGCACTAATAAGGCACTGATGGGCACTAATGGGTGGCACTTATGGGCCATGATAGCTGCCACTGATAGGCGGCACTAATGAGCAGGCAGTGAAAGGCAGCACTGATTGGTGTCACTGATGGGCACTGAAAGGCAGCACTGATTGGTGTCACTCATGGGCACTGAAAGGCAGCACTGATTGGTGTCACTGATGGGCACTGAAAGGCAGCACTGATTGGTGTCATTAATGGACACTGAAAGGCAGCACTGATTGGTGTCACTGATGGGCACTGAAAGGCAGCACTGATGGGGACAGAAAGGCAGCACTGATTGGTGTCACAGATGGGCACTGAAAAGCAGCACTGATTGGTGTCACTGTGGACACTGAAAGGCAGCACTGATTGGTGTCACTGATGGGCACTGACAGGCAGCACTGATTGGTGTCACTGATGGTCACTGAAAGGCAGCACTGATGGACACAGAAAGGCAGCACTAATTGGTGTCACTGATGGACACCACTGATGGACACTAAAAGGGAGCACTGATTGGTGTCACTGATGGGGACATAAAGGCAACAGTGATTGGTGTCACTGATGGGCACTGAAAGGCAGCACTGATTGGTGTCACTGATGGACACTAAAAGGCAGCACTGATGGGGACCGAACGGCAGCATTGATTGGTGTCACTGATGGGCACTGAAAGGCAGCATTGATTAGTGTTACTGATGGGCACTGAAAGGCAGCACTGATGGGCACTGTTGGGTGCCCTGATTACCTGTACAGTCTCCCCTATGAGGAAATGCCGCTGACCGGCTCTCCTCTGTCAGTGTGAGGCGAGGAGAGGGCCTGATAACTGGCACTTCCATGTTTACATGTGATAGGACACAGCTGATCACATGAGTAAAGAGCTGTGTCATCAGCACCCGCCTTCATTTTACTATACAGGGGGGGGGGGGTAATTAAACATTATTTGGAACAATAGTTAATTTAAAGCGAAGCTCCACCCAAAAAAGGAAGCTCCTCCCCCTTTCCACTACCACATTTGCCACTTTTTGGGGTGAGGGAGGAAGTGCCTGGCTTTGACAGGTACCTTCTCCCACTTCCTGGTACGATCGCCATGGTGATCTCAGAGTATGTCAGGCCCCTCCTCCCTCTCACACTACCTTCTGGGACACACACACAGGTCCTAGAATGGCACACACAGGTCCTAAAAGGACACACGCAGGTTCTAGAAGGACACACGCAGGTCCTAGAAGGACACACACAGGTCCTAGAAGACAGCGGTACCATTCAGAACGCGCGGCTCGCGCATGCTCAGTAGGAAACCAGCTGTGAAGTTCGAAGGCCTCACTCCCGGGTCCCCTTAGTGAAGGTGCTGGCGCCTGAAGCCGAAATAAAGAATCGGCGCGGGTGAGGACAGGTAAGTGTCTTTATATTCAAAGTCAGCAGCTTTTTGTTTACATGTGAAAATCTGGGTTTTTTTTTGCTGGAAAATTAGAACCCCCAAACATTATATATTTTTTTTAAAGGCGAGGCCCTAGATATTACATTTTAATTATTACTTTTTTTATTTTTACACTGTCGCTTTAAAATTATAATTTTTTGGGATCGCTTTTATTGCAGTCACAAGGATTGTAAACATCCCATATGATATTAATAGGTGGTGATAGGTCCTCTTTATGGAGGAATCGGGGGGGGTCTATAAGACACCAAATCCCTCCTCTGCTCCTGAGAGCATTCAAAGCACCAAGATCGCGGCGGTTTTGAATACTTTTTTATTTTTAAACTGGCGCCTTTAAGATTCCAGTAACCAGGAAGTGATGTCATGACTTTGCTTCCTGGTTACTACGTCCGAGACCCGATCAAAGCCGTTTCCGGGTCTCCGGCCTGCTGGCGGATGTGCCAGCTGGCCGCTCATATCTCTCAGTGGGACGGGCGAGCGGCGGTAGGCGTTGGAGGGAGAAGCGGCTGCTTAGCTTAGCTGCTCCGGTTGTTGTTACTAGACATGCGCACTGCCGAAAAATTATTTTGTCTAAATTTCATTCGTTTTTTTTGGGTCATTCATTATGATCGAGAAAAAAATTAAATTCGAAAATCTGAAAATCCGAAATAACTAACTAATAACTAAAGCGGAGTTCCTACTGTTTAAATATTTTTTTTTTCCATGATTAAAGTTGAACCTTGGATTACGAGCATGATCTGTTCCAGGAGAATGCTTGTAATCCAAAGCGAGTTTCCCCATAGAAGTCAATGGAAACGGAAATAATTTGTTCCACATTGACTTCTATGGCATGCAATACCGCATGTGGCCAGAGGTGGGGGGAGATACTCGTAAATACTCAGAGATCGTTCGGCTGCCCTCGGAAACACTCAGGAACGGAGTGTTTGCGAGTATTTCCAATTGGCTCCGGCACCCCCGCACCTCTGGACCAGATGCGGTACTGCACACCGCAGAGGCTTGAATTCTGCTTGTTTTGCGAGACGACCGAGTCAGGATTTAAAAAAAAGAAATTGCTCGTATTGCGAAACGCCCCTTAACAGCGTTACTCGCAATCCGAGGTTCCACTGTATCGTTTTTTTATCAACAATAGTGATATTACTCACGTTTTACGTATTGATCGCCGATTTAACATTTCACTTGTCACATGACTGGAGAGAGGAACAATGCTGCCTTTCTGGAGAGCTGTAAATGAGTACATGTGGGAGGGGGAGGAGAGGGGGGCACTCTGATTCAAGGTGGGGGGGGGGGCACTTTGATGGGGGACACCCTGGTGCAATGGGGGACAGTCTGATACAAGAGGGGCTCTCTGATGCAATAGGGGACACGCTGATGTAAGGGGGGATACTCTAATGCAAAGGGGGCTCTCTGGTACAAGGGGGGACACTCTAATGCAAGGGGGGCTCTCTGATGCAAGGGGAGACACTCTAATGCAAAGGGGGCTCTCTGGTACAAGGGGGCTCTCTGGTACAAGGGGGGACACTGATGCAAGGGGGGACACTCTAATGCAAGGGGGGCACTCTGATGCAAGGGGGAACACGCTGATGTAAGGGGGGACACTCTAATGCAAAGGGGGCTCTCTGGTACAAGGGGGGACACTCTAATGCAAGGGGGGCACTCTGATGCAAGGGGGAACACGCTGATGTAAGGGGGGACACTCTAATGTAAAGGGGGCTCTCTGGTACAAGGGGGGGGGACACTGATGCAAGGGGGGATACTCTGATGCAAGGGGGAACACTCTGATGCAAGGGGGACACTCTAATGCAAGGGGGGACACTCTGATGCAAGGGGGGAGACACTGAAGGGGAACACTAATGCAAGGGGGACTCTCTGCAAGGGGGGACACTCTGATGCAAGGGGGACTCTGATGCAAGGGGGGACACTCTGATGCAAGGGAGACTCTGATGGGGGATACTCTGATACAAGGGGGGCTCTGATGCAAGGGGGACTCTCTGATGCAAGGGGGGGCTCTGATGGGGGGACACTGATGTAAGGGGGACTCTGATGCGAGGGGGACACTTAAAATTAAAGTGGGCCTGTCTGGATGAAGTCCAGGGCCAAATTTCTGTCCCAGTCCAGCCCTGGACCTATACACATTTTTTCCTTTTCCAACTATATATACTCTGATTAAACCAAGAGTCCTTTGGTAAAATCAATTGGGCAGAAGTGAAGATGTAGCGATCCTCTCGCACATTTGCTGGCACACTTTTGACCAAGAGATTCCAAGCCTGCCCACCACGGCAAGGTAGACTCTTCTAGGGCAGGACCTACACTAACTACACTAAGCTACCCTACTGGATGCTAGTCATCCTTTTTCTAATGTTGGATGTATGTTTGTAGTAGGCCTCATCCTATAATCTGTGTGTGCGATCTACTCTCTCTAATGTGGTTGTGTGTGTGTGTGTGTGAATCTATCTAAAGCATGGAGCGGTCAGTTTATGTACATCTGGACGTCGTCTGTTAGTGTAGGTCAGTGCATGCCAGTGATTGTATGTTGGCCAGTGTGTTAGTAAATAAATGTTAGTCCTGTTTTTACCTGGGCATGTAGCCCAACTTATCTGCAAGGCACCCCATTTTCTCTGGACCCTCCTGGTGGTAGATTAGTGCATATAGGTGGGGCCAGGGGGTAGTACCATTACGCTGGGCGTGGGGGAGTGAGGGCAGATGAAACTTGGGGGGAAGTTCCACTGGCCACACTCACCCTATACCCAGGGTGGTAGCTTACCCTCTTGGTGGTACATGAGTGCATATAGGTGGGGCCAGGGGGTAGTACCATTACGCTGGGCGTGGGGGAGTGAGGGCAGATGAAACTTGGGGGGAAGTTCCACTGGCCACACTCACCCCATACCCAGGGTGGTAGCGTCCCCTCTTGGTGGTAGATGAGTGCATATAGATGAGGGCACGTGGTATTACCAGTATGCTGGGCGTGGGGGAGTGAGGGCAGATGAAACTTGGGGGGAAGTTCCACTGGCCACACTCACCCCATACCCAGGGTGGTAGCATACGCTCTTGGTGGTAGATTAGTGCATATAGATGAGGGCAGGTAGTATTACCAGTATGCTGGGTGTGGGGGAGATGAAACTTGGGGGGAAGTTCCACTGGCCACACTCACCCCATACCCAGGGTGGTAGCGTCCCCTCTTGGTGGTAGATGAGTGGGTGTATTGGGTTGTGAGGCAGTTGATCCAGAGGAAGGCGAAAAACCCCAGCAAAGCATGATCAATGCTGGGGAAAAAATTCCTTCCTGATCCCCCGAGAGGCAATCGAATATTTCCTGGATCAGCCCTGAGTGCATATAGGTGGGGCCAGGGGGTAGTACCATTACGCTGGGCGTGGGGGAGTGAGGGCAGATGAAACTTGGGGGGAAGTTCCACTGGCCACACTCACCCTATACTCAGGGTGGTAGCATACCCTCTTAGTGGTAGATGAGTGCATATAGATGAGGGCAGGTGGTATTACCAGTATGCTGGGCGTGGGGGAGTGAGGGCAGATGAAACTTGGGGGGAAGTTCCACTGGCCACACTCACCCTATACTCAGGGTGGTAGCATACCCTCTTAGTGGTAGATGAGTGCATATAGATGAGGGCAGGTGGTATTACCAGTATGCTGGGCGTGGGGGAGTGAGGGCAGATGAAACTTGGGGGGAAGTTCCACTGGTCACACTCACCCTATACTCAGGGTGGTAGCATACCCTCTTGGTGGTAGTTGAGTGCATATAGATGAGGGCAGGTGGTATTACCAGTATGCTGGGCGTGGGGGAGTGAGGGCAGATGAAACTTGGGGGGAAGTTCCACTGGCCACACTCACCCCATACCCAGGGTGGTAGCGTCCCCTCTTGGTGGTAGATGAGTGGGTGTATTGGGTTGTGAGGCAGTTGATCCAGAGGAAGGTGAAAAACCCCAGCAAAGCATGATCAATGCTGGGGAAAAAATTCCTTCCTGATCCCCCGAGAGGCAATCAAATATTTCCTGGATCAGCCCTGAGTGCATATAGGTGGGGCCAGGGGGTAGTACCATTACGCTGGGCGTGGGGGAGTGAGGGCAGATGAAACTTGGGGGGAAGTTTCACTGGCCACACTCAACCTATACTCAGGGTGGTAGCATACCCTCTTGGTGGTAGATTAGTGCATATAGATGAGGGCAGGTGGTATTACCAGATTGCGGGGCGTGGGGGAGTGAGGGCAGATGAAACTTGGGGGGAAGTTCCACTGGTCACACTCACCCTATACTCAGGGTGGTAGCATACCCTCTTGGTGGTAGATTAGTGCATATAGATGAGGGCAGGTGGTATTACCAGTATGCTGGGTGTGGGGGAGATGAAACTTGGGGGGGAAGTTCCACTGGCCACACTCACCCTATACTCAGGGTGGTAGCGTCCCCTCTTGGTGGTAGTTGAGTGCATATAGATGAGGGCAGGTGGTATTACCAGTATGCTGGGCGTGGGGGAGTGAGGGCAGATGAAACTTGGGGGGAAGTTCCACTGGCCACACTCACCCTATACTCAGGGTGGTAGCATACCCTCTTGGTGATAGATTAGTGCATATAGATGAGGGCAGGTGGTATTACCAGTATGCTGGGCGTGGGGGAGTGAGGGCAGATGAAACTTGGGGGGAAGTTCCACTGGCCACACTCACCCTATAATCAGGGTGGTAGCGTCCCCTCTTGGTGGTAGTTGAGTGCATATAGATGAGGGCAGGTGGTATTACCAGTATGCTGGGTGTGGGGGAGTGAAGGCAGATGAAACTTGGGGGGAAGTTCCACTGGCCACACTCACCCTATACTCAGGGTGGTAGCATACCCTCTTAGTAGTAGATGAGTGTATATAGATGAGGGCAGGTGGTATTACCAGTATGCTGGGTGTGGGGGAGTAAGGGCAGATGAAACTTGGGGGGAAGTTCCACTGGCCACACTCACCCCATACCCAGGGTGGTAGCGTCCCCTCTTGGTGGTAGAGGAGTGCATATAGATGAGGGCAGGTGGTATTACCAGTATGCTGGGCATGGGGGAGTGAGGGCAGATGAAACTTGGGGGGAAGTTCCACTGGCCACACTCACCCTATACTCAGGGTGGTAGCATACCCTCTTGGCGGTAGATGAGTGGGTGTACTGGGTTGTGAGGCAGTTGATCCAGAGGAAGGCGAAAAACCCCAGCAAAGTATGATCAATGCTGGGGAAAAAATTCCTTCCTGATCCCCCGAGAGGCAATCGAATATTTCCTGGATCAGCCCTGAGTGCATATAGGTGGGGCCAGGGGGTAGTACCACTACGCTGGGCGTGGGGGAGTGAGGGCAGATGAAACTTGGGGGGAAGTTCCACTGGCCACACTCACCCCATACCCAGGGTGGTAGCATCCCCTCTTGGTGGTAGATGAGGGCAGGTGGTATTACCAGTATGCTGGGTGTGGGGGAGTGAGGGCAGATGAAACTTGGGGGGAAGTTCCACTGGCCACACTCACCCTATACTCAGGGTGGTAGTTTACCCTCTTAGTGGTAGATGAGTGCATATAGATGAGGGCAGGCAGTATTATCAGTATGCTGGGCGTGGGGGAGTGAGGGCAGATGAAACTTGGGGGGAAGTTCCACTGGCCACACTCACCCTATACTCAGGGTGGTAGCATACCCTCTTGGTGGTAGTTGAGTGCATATAAATGAGGGCAGGTGGTATTACCAGTATGCTGGGTGTGGGGGAGATGAAACTTGGGGAGAAGTTCCACTGGCCACACTCACCCTATACTCAGGGTGGTAGCATACCCTCTTGGTGGTAGTTGAGTGCATATAGATGAGGGCAGGTGGTATTACCAGTATGCTGGGTGTGGGGGAGTGAAGGCAGATGAAACTTGGGGGGAAGTTCCACTGGCCACACTCACCCTATACTCGGGGTGGTAGCATACCCTCTTAGTGGTAGATGAGTGCATATAGATGAGGGCAGGTGGTATTACCAGTATGCTGGGTGTGGGGGAGTGAGGGCAGATGAAACTTGGGGGGAAGTTCCACTGGCCACACTCACCCCATACCCAGGGTGGTAGCTTCCCCTCTTGGTGGTAGAGGAGTGCATATAGATGAGGGCAGGTGGTATTACCAGTATGCTGGGCATGGGGGAGTGAGGGCAGATGAAACTTGGGGGAAAGTTCAACTGGCCACACTCACCCTATACTCAGGGTGGTAGCATACCCTCTTGGCGGTAGATGAGTGGGTGTACTGGGTTGTGAGGCAGTTGATCCAGAGGAAGGCGAAAAACCCCAGCAAAGTATGATCAATGCTGGGGAAAAAATTCCTTCCTGATCCCCCGAGAGGCAATCGAATATTTCCTGGATCAGCCCTGAGTGCATATAGGTGGGGCCAGGGGGTAGTACCATTACGCTGGGCGTGGGGGAGTGAGGGCAGATGAAACTTGGGGGGAAGTTCCACTGGCCACACTCACCCTATACTCAGGGTGGTAGCATACCCTCTTGGTGGTAGATTAGTGCATATAGATGAGGGCAGGTGGTATTACCAGTATGCTGGGTGTGGGGGAGTGAGGGCAGATGAAACTTGGGGGGAAGTTCCACTGGCCACACTCACCCCATACCCAGGGTGGTAGCTTCCCCTCTTGGTGGTAGAGGAGTGCATATAGATGAGGGCAGGTGGTATTACCAGTATGCTGGGCATGGGGGAGTGAGGGCAGATGAAACTTGGGGGAAAGTTCAACTGGCCACACTCACCCTATACTCAGGGTGGTAGCATACCCTCTTGGCGGTAGATGAGTGGGTGTACTGGGTTGTGAGGCAGTTGATCCAGAGGAAGGCGAAAAACCCCAGCAAAGTATGATCAATGCTGGGGAAAAAATTCCTTCCTGATCCCCCGAGAGGCAATCGAATATTTCCTGGATCAGCCCTGAGTGCATATAGGTGGGGCCAGGGGGTAGTACCATTACGCTGGGCGTGGGGGAGTGAGGGCAGATGAAACTTGGGGGGAAGTTCCACTGGCCACACTCACCCCATACCCAGGGTGGTAGCGTCCCCTCTTGGTGGTAGATGAGGGTAGGTGGTATTACCAGTATGCTTGGCGTGGGGGAGTGAGGGCAGATGAAACTTGGGGGGAAGTTCCACTGGCCACACTCACCCTATACTCAGGGTGGTAGCATACCCTCTTGGTGGTAGTTGAGTGCATATAGATGAGGGCAGGTGGTATTACCAGTATGCTGGGTGTGGGGGAGATGAAACTTGGGGGGAAGTTCCACTGGCCACACTCACCCTATACTCAGGGTGGTAGCATACCCTCTTGGTGGTAGATTAGTGCATATAGATGAGGGCAGGTGGTATTACCAGTATGCTGGGTGTGGGGGAGTGAGGGCAGATGAAACTTGGGGGGAAGTTCCACTGGCCACACTCACCCTATACTCAGGGTGGTAGCATACCCTCTTGGTGGTAGTTGAGTGCATATAGATGAGGGCAGGTGGTATTACCAGTATGCTGGGTGTGGGGGAGTGAGGGCAGATGAAACTTGGGGGGAAGTTCCACTGGCCACACTCACCCTATACTCAGGGTGGTAGCATACCCTCTTAGTAGTAGATGAGTGTATATAGATGAGGGCAGGTGGTATTACCAGTATGCTGGGTGTGGAGGAGTGAGGGCAGATGAAACTTGGGGGGAAGTTCCACTGGCCACACTCACCCCATACCCAGGGTGGTAGCGTCCCCTCTTGGTGGTAGAGGAGTGCATATAGATGAGGGCAGGTGGTATTACCAGTATGCTGGGCATGGGGGAGTGAGGGCAGATGAAACTTGGGGGGAAGTTCCACTGGCCACACTCACCCTATACTCAGGGTGGTAGCATACCCTCTTGGCGGTAGATGAGTGGGTGTACTGGGTTGTGAGGCAGTTGATCCAGAGGAAGGCGAAAAAACCCCAGCAAAGTATGATCAATGCTGGGGAAAAAATTCCTTCCTGATCCCCCGAGAGGCAATCGAATATTTCCTGGATCAGCCCTGAGTGCATATAGGTGGGGCCAGGGGGTAGTACCATTGCGTGGGGGAGTGAGGGCAGATGAAACTTGGGGGGAAGTTCCACTGGCCACACTCACCCTATACTCAGGGTGGTAGCATACCCTCTTGGTGGTAGATTAGTGCATATAGATGAGGGCAGGTGGTATTACCAGTATGCTGGGTGTGGGGGAGTGAGGGCAGATGAAACTTGGGGGGAAGTTCCACTGGCCACACTCACCCCATACCCAGGGTGGTAGCGTCCCCTCTTGGTGGTAGAGGAGTGCATATAGATGAGGGAAGTTGGTATTACCAGTATGCTGGGCATGGGGGAGTGAGGGCAGATGAAACTTGGGGGGAAGTTCCACTGGCCACACTCACCCTATACTCAGGGTGGTAGCATACCCTCTTGGCGGTAGATGAGTGGGTGTACTGGGTTGTGAGGCAGTTGATCCAGAGGAAGGCGAAAAACCCCAGCAAAGTATGATCAATGCTGGGGAAAAAATTCCTTCCTGATCCCCCGAGAGGCAATCGAATATTTCCTGGATCAGCCCTGAGTGCATATAGGTGGGGCCAGGGGGTAGTACCATGACGCTGGGCGTGGGGGAGTGAGGGCAGATGAAACTTGGGGGGAAGTTCCACTGGCCACACTCACCCCATACCCAGGGTGGTAGCGTCCCCTCTTGGTGGCAGATGAGGGCAGGTGGTATTACCAGTATGCTGGGCGTGGGGGAGTGAGGGCAGATGAAACTTGGGGGGAAGTTCCACTGGCCACACTCACCCCATACCCAGTGTGGTAGCGTCCCCTCTTGGTGGTAGAGGAGTGTATATAGATGAGTGTAGGTGGCATTACCAGTATGCTGGGCATAGGGGAGTGAGGGCAGATGAAACTTGGGGGGAAGTTCCACTGGCCACACTCACCCCATACCCAGGGTGGTAGCGTCCCCTCTTGGTGGTAGATGAGTGCATATAGGTGGGGCCAGGGGGTAGTACCATTACGCTGGGCGTGGGGGAGTGAGGGCAGATGAAACTTGGGGGGAAGTTCCACTGGCCACACTCACCCTATACTCAGGGTGGTAGCATACCCTCTTGGTGGTAGATTAGTGCATATAGATGAGGGCAGGTGGTATTACCAGTATGCTGGGTGTGGGGGAGTGAGGGCAGATGAAACTTGGGGGGAAGTTCCACTGGCCACACTCACCCTATACTCAGGGTGGTAGCATACCCTCTTGGTGGTAGTTGAGTGCATATAGATGAGGGCAGGTGGTATTACCAGTATGCTAGGTGTGGGGGAGTAAGGGCAGATGAAACTTGGGGGGAAGTTCCACTGGCCACACTCACCCTATACTCAGGGTGGTAGCATACCCTCTTAGTGGTAGATGAGTGCATATAGATGAGGGCAGGTGGTATTACCAGTATGCTGGGTGTGGGGGAGTGAGGGCAGATGAAACTTGGGGGGAAGTTCCACTGGCCACACTCACCCCATACCCAGGGTGGTAGCGTCCCCTCTTGGTGGTAGAGGAGTGTATATAGATGAGGGCAGGTGGTATTACCAGTATGCTGGGCATGGGGGAGTGAGGGCAGATGAAACTTGGGGGGAAGTTCCACTGGCCACACTCACCCCATACCCAGGGTGGTAGCGTCCCCTCTTGGTGGTAGAGGAGTGCATATAGGTGGGGCCAGGGGGTAGTACCATTACGCTGGGCGTGGGGGAGTGAGGGCAGATGAAACTTGGGGGGAAGTTCCACTGGCCACACTCACCCTATACTCAGGGTGGTAGCGTCCCCTCTTGGCGGTAGATGAGTGGGTGTACTGGGTTGTGAGGCAGTTGATCCAGAGGAAGGCGAAAAAACCCCAGCAAAGTATGATCAATGCTGGGGAAAAAATTCCTTCCTGATCCCCCGAGAGGCAATCGAATATTTCCTGGATCAGCCCTGAGTGCATATAGGTGGGGCCAGGGGGTAGTACCATTGCTTGGGGGAGTGAGGGCAGATGAAACTTGGGGGGAAGTTCCACTGGCCACACTCACCCTATACTCAGGGTGGTAGCATACCCTCTTGGTGGTAGTTGAGTGCATATAGATGAGGGCAGGTGGTATTACCAGTATGCTGGGTGTGGGGGAGATGAAACTTGGGGGGAAGTTCCACTGGCCACACTCACCCTATACTCAGGGTGGTAGCATACCCTCTTGGTGGTAGATTAGTGCATATAGATGAGGGCAGGTGGTATTACCAGTATGCTGGGTGTGGGGGAGTGAGGGCAGATGAAACTTGGGGGGAAGTTCCACTGGCCACACTCACCCTATACCCAGGGTGGTAGCTTACCCTCTTGGTGGTAGTTGAGTGCATATAGATGAGGGCAGGTGGTATTACCAGTATGCTGGGTGTGGGGGAGATGAAACTTGGGGGGAAGTTCCACTGGCCACACTCACCCTATACTCAGGGTGGTAGCATACCCTCTTGGCGGTAGATGAGTGGGTGTACTGGGTTGTGAGGCAGTTGATCCAGAGGAAGGCGAAAAACCCCAGCAAAGTATGATCAATGCTGGGGAAAAAATTCCTTCCTGATCCCCCGAGAGGCAATCGAATATTTCCTGGATCAGCCCTGAGTGCATATAGGTGGGGCCAGGGGGTAGTACCATTACGCTGGGCGTGGGGGAGTGAGGGCAGATGAAACTTGGGGGGAAGTTCCACTGGCCACACTCACCCCATACCCAGGATGGTAGCGTCCCCTCTTGGTGGTAGATGAGGGCAGGTGGTATTACCAGTATGCTGGGCGTGGGGGAGTGAGGGCAGATGAAACTTGGGGGGAAGTTCCACTGGCCACACTCACCCCATACCCAGTGTGGTAGCGTCCCCTCTTGGTGGTAGAGGAGTGTATATAGATGAGTGTAGGTGGCATTACCAGTATGCTGGGCATGGGGAAGTGAGGGCAGATGAAACTTGGGGGGAAGTTCCACTGGCCACACTCACCCCATACCCAGGGTGGTAGCGTCCCCTCTTGGTGGTAGATGAGTGCATATAGGTGGGGCCAGGGGGTAGTACCATTACGCTGGGCATGGGGGAGTGAGGGTAGATGAAACTTGGGGGGAAGTTCCACTGGCCACACTCACCCTATACTCAGGGTGGTAGCATACCCTCTTGGTGGTAGATGAGGGCAGGTTGTATTACCAGTATACTGGGCGTGGGGGAATGAGGGCAGATGAAACTTGGGGGGAAGTTCCACTGGCCACACTCACCCTATACCCAGGGTGGTAGCTTACCCTCTTGGTGGTAGTTGAGTGCATATAGATGAGGGCAGGTGGTATTACCAGTATGCTGGGTGTGGGGGAGTGAGGGCAGATGAAACTTGGGGGGAAGTTCCACTGGCCACACTCACCCTATACTCAGGGTGGTAGCATACCCTCTTGGCGGTAGATGAGTGGGTGTACTGGGTTGTGAGGCAGTTGATCCAGAGGAAGGCGAAAAAACCCCAGCAAAGTATGATCAATGCTGGGGAAAAAATTCCTTCCTGATCCCCCGAGAGGCAATCGAATATTTCCTGGATCAGCCCTGAGTGCATATAGGTGGGGCCAGGGGGTAGTACCATTACGCTGGGCGTGGGGGAGTGAGGGCAGATGAAACTTGGGGGGAAGTTCCACTGGCCACACTCACCCCATACCCAGGGTGGTAGCGTCCCCTCTTGGTGGTAGATGAGGGTAGGTGGTATTACCAGTATGCTTGGCGTGGGGGAGTGAGGGCAGATGAAACTTGGGGGGAAGTTCCACTGGCCACACTCACCCTATACTCAGGGTGGTAGCATACCCTCTTGGTGGTAGTTGAGTGCATATAGATGAGGGCAGGTGGTATTACCAGTATGCTGGGTGTGGGGGAGATGAAACTTGGGGGGAAGTTCCACTGGCCACACTCACCCTATACTCAGGGTGGTAGCATACCCTCTTGATGGTAGATTAGTGCATATAGATGAGGGCAGGTGGTATTACCAGTATGCTGGGTGTGGGGGAGTGAGGGCAGATGAAACTTGGGGGGAAGTTCCACTGGCCACACTCACCCTATACTCAGGGTGGTAGCATACCCTCTTAGTAGTAGATGAGTGTATATAGATGAGGGCAGGTGGTATTACCAGTATGCTGGGTGTGGAGGAGTGAGGGCAGATGAAACTTGGGGGGAAGTTCCACTGGCCACACTCACCCCATACCCAGGGTGGTAGCGTCCCCTCTTGGTGGTAGAGGAGTGCATATAGATGAGGGCAGGTGGTATTACCAGTATGCTGGGCATGGGGGAGTGAGGGCAGATGAAACTTGGGGGGAAGTTCCACTGGCCACACTCACCCTATACTCAGGGTGGTAGCATACCCTCTTGGCGGTAGATGAGTGGGTGTACTGGGTTGTGAGGCAGTTGATCCAGAGGAAGGCGAAAAAACCCCAGCAAAGTATGATCAATGCTGGGGAAAAAATTCCTTCCTGATCCCCCGAGAGGCAATCGAATATTTCCTGGATCAGCCCTGAGTGCATATAGGTGGGGCCAGGGGGTAGTACCATTGCGTGGGGGAGTGAGGGCAGATGAAACTTGGGGGGAAGTTCCACTGGCCACACTCACCCTATACTCAGGGTGGTAGCATACCCTCTTGGTGGTAGTTGAGTGCATATAGATGAGGGCAGGTGGTATTACCAGTATGCTGGGTGTGGGGGAGATGAAACTTGGGGGGAAGTTCCACTGGCCACACTCACCCTATACTCAGGGTGGTAGCATACCCTCTTGGTGGTAGATTAGTGCATATAGATGAGGGCAGGTGGTATTACCAGTATGCTGGGTGTGGGGGAGTGAGGGCAGATGAAACTTGGGGGGAAGTTCCACTGGCCACACTCACCCCATACCCAGGGTGGTAGCGTCCCCTCTTGGTGGTAGATGAGTGGGTGTACTGGGTTGTGAGGCAGTTGATCCAGAGGAAGGCGAAAAACCCCAGCAAAGTATGATCAATGCTGGGGAAAAAATTCCTTCCTGATCCCCCGAGAGGCAATCGAATATTTCCTGGATCAGCCCTGAGTGCATATAGGTGGGGCCAGGGGGTAGTACCATTACGCTGGGCGTGGGGGAGTGAGGGCAGATGAAACTTGGGGGGAAGTTCCACTGGCCACACTCACCCCATACCCAGGGTGGTAGCGTCCCCTCTTGGTGGTAGATGAGGGCAGGTGGTATTACCAGTATGCTGGGCGTGGGGGAGTGAGGGCAGATGAAACTTGGGGGGAAGTTCCACTGGCCACACTCACCCCATACCCAGTGTGGTAGCGTCCCCTCTTGGTGGTAGAGGAGTGTATATAGATGAGTGTAGGTGGCATTACCAGTATGCTGGGCATGGGGGAGTGAGGGCAGATGAAACTTGGGGGGAAGTTCCACTGGCCACACTCACCCCATACCCAGGGTGGTAGCGTCCCCTCTTGGTGGTAGATGAGTGCATATAGGTGGGGCCAGGGGGTAGTACCATTACGCTGGGCATGGGGGAGTGAGGGTAGATGAAACTTGGGGGGAAGTTCCACTGGCCACACTCACCCTATACTCAGGGTGGTAGCATACCCTCTTGGTGGTAGATGAGGGCAGGTTGTATTACCAGTATACTGGGCGTGGGGGAATGAGGGCAGATGAAACTTGGGGGGAAGTTCCACTGGCCACACTCACCCTATACCCAGGGTGGTAGCTTACCCTCTTGGTGGTAGTTGAGTGCATATAGATGAGGGCAGGTGGTATTACCAGTATGCTGGGTGTGGGGGAGTGAGGGCAGATGAAACTTGGGGGGAAGTTCCACTGGCCACACTCACCCTATACTCAGGGTGGTAGCATACCCTCTTGGTGGTAGTTGAGTGCATATAGATGAGGGCAGGTGGTATTACCAGTATGCTGGGTGTGGGGGAGATGAAACTTGGGGGGAAGTTCCACTGGCCACACTCACCCTATACTCAGGGTGGTAGCATACCCTCTTGGTGGTAGATTAGTGCATATAGATGAGGGCAGGTGGTATTACCAGTATGCTGGGTGTGGGAGAGTGAGGGCAGATGAAACTTGGGGGGAAGTTCCACTGGCCACACTCACCCTATATATAGGGTGGTAGCATACCCTCTTGGTGGTAGTTGAGTGCATATAGATGAGGGCAGGTGGTATTACCAGTATGCTGGGTGTGGGGGAGATGAAACTTGGGGGGAAGTTCCACTGGCCACACTCACCCCATACTCAGGGTGGTAGCATACCCTCTTGGTGGTATATTAGTGCATATAGATGAGGGCAGGTGGTATTACCAGTATGCTGGGCGTGGGGGAGTTAGGGCAGATGAAACTTGGGGGGAAGTTCCACTGGCCACACTCACCCCATACTCAGGGTGGTAGCATACCCTCTTGGTGGTATATTAGTGCATATAGATGAGGGCAGGTGGTATTACCAGTATGCTGGGCGTGGGGGAGTTAGGGCAGATGAAACTTGGGGGGAAGTTCCACTGGCCACACTCACCCCATACTCAGGGTGGTAGCATACCCTCTTGGTGGTATATTAGTGCATATAGATGAGGGCAGGTGGTATTACCAGTATGCTGGGCATGGGGGAGTGAGGGCAGATGAAACTTGGGGGGAAGTTCCACTGGCCACACTCACCCTATACCCAGGGTGGTAGCATCCTCTCTTGGTGGTAGATGAGTGGGTGTATTGGGTTATGATGGCTCTGAAATGCCTTGCAGTGTTTTATGCTAGCTTTCCATAAGCTACCCGGTGTGCGTTTGGCTGCATCCTGCCTGCTGCATGGCTCTCCATGCGTCACTTACAAACGAAAAGCCATTGAACCATCTCTGGTCTATGTCTGAATCCGGCATTTGTTCTTCTAAGTCTTCCAGCTTGATCACCGATTCTGTAATTTTCATGGGGCTCTGAAAAAAAATAAGAGAGAGGAATGAGATATTGTGAGACATTTTGAGAAAAAAATACACTTTAATGAATGAAAAAAAAACAAAAGCAAAATATATAACCCATTTTATTTGTAAAAAATGAATTATGATGTTATGCCGATTAATAGATACCCAACGCCATGCTTTAAAATTTTGAATGGCACCAAACTACTGTACCTAAAAATCTCCACAGACAAAATTTCTACAGGTTACCAGTTTAGAGTTACAGAGGAGGTCGTATTTACGCTACGCCGCCGCAACTTACAGGAGCAAGTGCAGTATTCACAAAGCACTTGCTCCGTAAGTTGCGGCGGCGTAGCGTAAATGGGGCCGGCGTAAGCGCGTGTAATTCAAATGTGTAAGGGGGGGCGTGTTTTATTTAAATTATGATGACCCAGCGTTTTTTACGTTTTTTACGAACGGCGCATACGCCGTTCGTGAAAGAATCCCTGTGCGCATGCTCGAAATTCCGACGCAAATCATCATTGCTTTCGACGTGAACGTAAATTACGTCCAGCCCTATTCGCGAACGACTTACGCAAACAACGTAAAAAAAATTCAAATTTCAAGGCGGGAACGACGTCCATACTTAACATTGGCTGCGCCACCTAATAGCAGAAGCAACGTTACGCCGAAAAAGCCTTACACAAACGACGTAAAAAAACTACAGCCGGGCGCACGTACGTTTGTGAATCGGCGTAACTAGGTAATTTGCATACTCTACGCCAAAAATGACGTAAGCGCCACCTAGCGGCCAGCTTGAGAATGCACCCTAAGATACGACGGCGTAATAGAATTACGCCAGTCGGATCTTAGGCTAATGTCGGCGTATCTAGCTTTCTGAATACAGAAAGTAGATACGCCGGCGCAGCTTTTAATTTACGCGGCGTATCTATGGATACGCCGGCGTAAATCGTTGCTGAATCCGGCCCCTTGTTCACATTGGACTGGAACCAGAAGTGACGTCATGACGTCGTTCCAGTCCTCCTAGGCCATAGAGATTAGTGGAAATCATCTTTCCTCCGCTCATCTCTGTTACCAGGTGTCACAACCACCGGATCACTTCTCGGGGCTACCGATCATCCAGGTAAGCCCGAGAACCACATATTGCTGCAGCCAAATCCCCGGTATTTCTCTTCTGACCGGGGGGCGTAATTTGTCTATGACCCGGTCTCACAATGATAGTCTCACAAATATAATATCTTTCCTCTATAAACACCTATAATCTCTACTTACCGATTGCATTGCAAATGGTGGGAGTGTCTTCAGTGCCTCCACCTCCTCCCAATTTACGCCATCTAAAAATGGGTGTTGCCGGATGTTGGCCACGGCCTTTTTTCGCCTATTCTGGTCTTTGCACAGGAGCTGCGGGGAAAAAAGAAAACAGAAAAACATCAGATTATTATAATGACACAACAATGCTAAGAAGTCAATTAATGAAGACCTAAGGTTATCACACTCCACACAGAGCTGGCAATCAGGGCCGGACATAGTGGGGTGCTAGGGGGAACTGAGCCCCCCCAGATTTCATTCATACCCCCCCCCCCAGGACCTTTCTGAGTGGCTAGGGGGGCACTGCTCATTCTCAACAATGTAGAGTCAGCATGGCTGCACAGTGTCCACCCCCCAAGGGAGGAGTGTTTGTGAATGAAGGACCGAGGGCTCTGATGGGGGAGCACTCTAATGTGTAGGGCAGACTTGATATGATGGAATGGGCTCTAATGTGTAAGGGGGGACTCTAGTATGAAGGGGGGACTCTCATGTGATGGGTGGGCTGTAATGTAAAGGGGGCTCAGATGTAATGAGGGAATGCTTGTGTGTGTGTGGGGGGGGGGGGGTCTCTTGTGGTGGGAAGACTCTGATGTGAAAATAGTGATTTTGATGTGAAAATGGGACCCTGGTGTGAAGGTGGGGGGGCTCTGATGTGTAGGGGAGCCCTGATATGAAGAGGGGACTCTGATATGAAAGGGGAGGCTCTAATATGTAGGGGAGCCCTGATGTGAAGAGAGGACTCTGATGTGAAAGGGGGGTTCTGATGTGTAGGGGAGCCTTGATGTGAAAGGGGGGTTCTGATGTGTAGGGGAGTCTTGATGTGAAGAGAGGACTCTGATGTGAAAGGGGGGGACTGTGATGTGCAGGGGAGCCCTAATGTGATGAGGGGACTCTGATGTGAAAGGGGGGTCTCTAATGTGTAGGGGAGCCCTGATGTGAAGAATGGACCCTGATATGAAAGGGGGGCTCTAATGTGTAGGGGAGCCTTGATGTTAAAGGGGGGGCTCTAATGTGTAGGGGAGCCCTGATGTGAAGAAGGGATCCTGATGTGAAAGGAAGGGGTGGTCTCTAATGTGTATGGGAGCCCTGATGTGACGGAAGGGACTCAGATGTGAAATGGGAGGTCCTGATGTGTAGGGGAGCCCTGATGTGAAGAAGGGACCCTGATGTGAAAGGAAGGGGGGGTCTCTAATGTGTAGGGGAGCCCTGATGTGAGGAGGGGACTCTGATGTGAAAGGGAGGGTCTCTAATGTGTAGGGGAGCCCTGATGTGAAGAAGGGACCCTGATGTGAAAGGGGTGGGTCTCTAATGTGTAGGGGAGCCCCGATGTGAGGAGGGGACTCTGATGTGAAAGGGGGGGTCTCTAATGAGTAGGGGAGACCTGATGTGAGGAGGGGACCCTGATGTGAAGAAGGGACCCTGATGTGAAAGGGGTGGGTCTCTAATGTGTAGGGGAGCCCCGATGTGAGGAGGGGACTCTGATGTGAAAGGGGGGGTCTCGAATGAGTAGGGGAGACCTGATGTGAGGAGGGGACCCTGATGTGAAAGGAAGGGGGGTCTCTAATGAGTAGAGGAAACCTGATGTGAGGAGGGGACCCTGATGTGAAAGGGGGGGTTCTAATGAGTAGGGGAGCTCTGATGTGAGGAGGGGACCCTGATGTGAAAGAAAGGGGGGTCTCTAATGTGTAGGGGCGCCCCCGATGTGAGGAGGGGACTCTGATGTGAAGGGGGGGTCTCTAATGAGTAGGGGAGCCCTGATGTGAGGAGGGGACTCTGATGTGAAGGGGGGGGGTCTCTAATGAGTAGGGGAGCCCTGATGTGAGGAGGGGACTCTGATGTGAAAGGGAGGGTCTCTAATGTGTAGGGGAGCCCTGATGTGAAGAAGGGACCCTGATGTGAAAGGGGTGGGTCTCTAATGTGTAGGGGAGCCCCGATGTGAGGAGGGGACTCTGATGTGAAAGGGGGGGTCTCTAATGAGTAGGGGAGACCTGATGTGAGGAGGGGACCCTGATGTGAAGAAGGGACCCTGATGTGAAAGGGGTGGGTCTCTAATGTGTAGGGGAGCCCCGATGTGAGGAGGGGACTCTGATGTGAAAGGGGGGGTCTCGAATGAGTAGGGGAGACCTGATGTGAGGAGGGGACCCTGATGTGAAAGGAAGGGGGGTCTCTAATGAGTAGAGGAAACCTGATGTGAGGAGGGGACCCTGATGTGAAAGGGGGGGTTCTAATGAGTAGGGGAGCTCTGATGTGAGGAGGGGACTCTGATGTGAAAGGGGGGGTTCTAATGAGTAGGGGAGCTCTGATGTGAGGAGGGGACCCTGATGTGAAAGAAAGGGGGGTCTCTAATGTGTAGGGGCGCCCCCGATGTGAGGAGGGGACTCTGATGTGAAGGGGGGGTCTCTAATGAGTAGGGGAGCCCTGATGTGAGGAGGGGACTCTGATGTGAAGGGGGGGGGTCTCTAATGAGTAGGGGAGCCCTGATGTGAGGAGGGGACTCTGATGTGAAGGGGGGGGGGGTCTCTAATGAGTAGGGGAGCCCTGATGTGAGGAGGGGACTCTGATGTGAAGGGGGGGGGTCTCTAATGAGTAGGGGAGCCCTGATGTGAGGAGGGGACTCTGATGTGAAAGGGGGGGTCTCTAATGTGTAGGGGCGCCCTGATGTGAGGAGGGGACTCTGATGTGAAAGGGGAGTCTCGAATGAGTAGGGGAGCCATGATGTGAGGAGGGGACCCTGACGTGAAAGGGGGGGTCTCTAATGTGTAGGGGAGCCCTGATGTGAGGAGGGGACTCTGATGTAGATGGGGAGATTGCAGCTCATCACTTTGATCTGCAGTTGAATGAAACAAAGTAGTTACAAAAGTAACAATGTTACAAAGAACAGGAAGGATCCACGGGGAAGATTTGAAGCTAGGACTATATGTAAAGGGGGGACAGATGTCTCCCTTGTCATGTGAAGGGGGGACTCTAACGTATGTTGATGGTATGTCCCCTGACTTACTAAACACCCAGGTCAGACAGTCTAGATCTGGCCCTGCTGGCAATTCACATCCTATTAATAAAATGCATAGTGGAGTGCGTTTTTCTTTACAGTCATTAGAATGAATGTGGCTTTACTTGTTTCAGAGTCGCAAAGCACAAAGTGAATTTTTTTAAAAGATTAGAAGAGCCTATAGGTCCACTTTCCTTGTCCCTCTATGAGGGTGTCAATACATACCCTGCATAGGAAGTTTGCCAAATCGTGGTCGATGCCCCTCCAGAATCTTGGCTTATTGCAGATTATGTTTCCTATAGTTGCTTCCTTGGATTTTCCGCGGAAAGGATGAACTCCAAAGACCGTCTCGTATAGTAAAATCCCCAGCGAGAAGTAATCGGCGGTCGTGTCGTATGGCTCAGAACGGATCACCTGGAAGGAAATAAGAGAGATAAGGATTAGGGTGACAAGTCAGACACAAAACATACAGATCACACCAAAAGTTTTCATTCTTCATTTGTAACTTTTCATTCATTTAGAGCAGGGGTCTCCAAACTTTCTAAACAAAGGGCCAGTTTATTGTCCTTCAGACAATAGGAGGGCCGGATTGTGGCCAGTGTGAATAGAAAATGGAAGGAATAGTGTCCCATCATTGGTGTCAGTGGGAGGAATAGTGCCCTATCATTGGTGTCAGTGGGAGGAATAGTGTCCCATCGTTGGTGTCAGTGGAAGGAATAGTGCCCTATCATTGGTGTCAGTGGGAGGAATAGTGTCCCATCGTTGGTGTCAGTGGGAGGAATAGTGCCCCACCCATCATTGGAGCACAGGTGTGTGAGGAGGAAGGTGTGTGAGAAGCTGCTGTGTGAGAAGGGAGTTGCCTGGAAATCTCTCCCAGCTCTCCTGGCCCCTTTTCTGGGGAAGCCATGGAGGGCAGCGGGGCCTCCCCTGCTGGAGGCTCTCAGCCATCTCCTGGGCCATCTGCTGGCATGTCTGCCCCTCTACAAGCCTCAGCTGGTGATCTCTCTGCCCCTGGTGTGGATGAAGGCTCGGAGGCCATTCGGGAGCGAGTGGTGGCCGGGATAAAAGTCCTAAACCGGGAGAGGGACAAGCTGTACAAGCTACGTGCGGAGCTGAAGCGCCTGAGAAGGCAACGTGAAGGCTTACATAGCCAGAAACGCGGATCCATGGATCCAGAGATCCAATTGGCCAAGGTCCGTGTGGACCACCAGGAGACCATCGTGGCCATAATGGAAGGAAGGGATGGTCCTTTCAAGGAAAAGTTCTCCAACGA
Source organism: Rana temporaria (assembly GCF_905171775.1). Lineage (NCBI taxonomy): Eukaryota > Metazoa > Chordata > Amphibia > Anura > Ranidae > Rana > Rana temporaria. The sequence goes on from NC_053493.1 coordinate 14,617,127, forward strand.
AAGGAGGTTTGCAAAGGTGACAAAGATGGAGGTGGAGGAGGAGGAGACCCCCAGTTCTGACCCCCTGCCCCCCCAGGGAGAGGTAAGCACCCCAATGCCTTCCCAGGACTCAGGAGGCATGCTGAGGGTGATCCAGGTAATGGAGTCTCCTGTGCGGGGGGATCAGATGGTTTTCAATGATGAAGATATTGCAGATGGTGTACCTGATAAAGTGAAGCCAGCTAAGCCCCATGTTGTGAATAAGACTGTGTATGTACCATCAATGACTGATAATGTGCCTAATAATAAGACTGCCAGTCCTGTATGCAGTGATAATGTACCTGCTGAGGCTGCAATGCAGCAGGAGATCCGTTTAAAAAATGACATTCCTGTGAAGGAACTGCAAGTCCCAGCAGAACCCATTAACCCTCCTGATGCTGAGACCAGAGCTGATTGCCCCACTGCTGCTCTGGACTCCACAGCGCAGCATCAGGCGACAGCTGGTACTGCAACAGTGACTGTTCCTGATGGGAATGTGTGTGTGGCTGATAATAATCATCCCAGTTCAGGTGGGATGGACAATGGTCCCATTTCAGGTGGGATGGACAATGGTCCCATTTCAGGTGGCATGGACAATACTAACTCTGTTCATGCAGATAAAGTGACTTCAGTGTGGGGTCTTGGCCCCAATAAACCCACTTTCGCTCAGGTGGTACGCTCTGTCCCTGGCAGCTCCGCCCCCAAGCAGGGTTTTCCTCTACGAGCTACCACCTCGAGCCCCCCGGGATATGGTCTTGGGTCTCTGGCTTCTGCTGGGGGCCCAAGACGTAATGTTGTCATCTTGAAATGGGAAGGTGGTGCAATCCCCCCTGCAAGGCGTGCAGTGGTGGATTTAATTCTAGAAATGGGTTTTGGGGTTAACGATCTCTACGCTTTTATTCACGTGTCAGGGACGCGGGATTATACAGTCAGTTTCACCAAGCCAGAGGGTCTTGACCTGTTCTGGGAACGATATGAGGCCCGGTGCAGGTCGAGACCCGAATGGGAAAGTCTGGCCCCAGTTGCGATTTCGCAGCAGTCAACAGTAAAAAAGATCACTATCATCCTCACCAATGAGAGCGTCCCTGCCAGGGATCTGGAGGTCTGGTTGAGGAACTACGGGGAAGTTTTGACCAAACCCGTTAAAATATTAGATGAGCGTAACATCTGGACTGGGGGATGGTCGGTAACAGTCAGGCTGGCCAGGGATGGAAATGTTGTCCGTCACCTGCCCTCCTCGGCTTTCATAGGGAGGGATAGGATGACCGTCTTCTACCCTGGTCAGCCGAAGCTGTGCCACCGCTGTGGAGAGAGGGGGCACCTTAGCTCCTCCTGTTCGGCCTTGATATGCTCAGTGTGTCGGGGTCAGGGTCATATGGCCAAGGACTGCACCCAGAAGATCAGGTGCAACCTGTGCCTGCGACTTGGCCACCCTTATAGCAGATGCCCTGAGGCCTGGCACAATATGGAGAAGGAGGTAGTGGATGAGATGTCAAGGCTGGACAGGATGGAGGGGGAGGCCCCTGGTGTACCATCCTCCGCTGCGGTGACCGACCCCCCTGGTCCTGCTCAGGATCCCTCCCCAGTTTCCTCCCCAGTTCCTGTGACCACCCCTTCTGTGTCTGTAAGTACTCCTTCTGTATCTGTATCTGTGTCCCCCCAGCCTACTGTACCCGCTCCTCTTGTGTCAGAACCTTCCAAGTCTGTGCCCCCTGAGTCAGTTACCCCCCAGAAGTCTATCCCTCCTAAGTCGGATTTACCCCCCCCATCAGGAGTGGTTGCGGGTACTAAAAAGGTCGCTTCAAAGAAAAAAACAAGGGATGAGGGCATCTCTGAGGCTGACCTCAAGTACCTGGAAGAGAGAAGGAAGGTTGGGCGGCGGAAGAAGCAGGCGGTGAGGACGGAACGGGGGCGGGAAGCTCTGGTGCCTGTCTCCACCCGTCGTAGGTCCGCTAGGTGGGACATTTCGTCATCTGGCGCTTCATCAGAGCTGAGCTCTGATTCAGAGATGGAGTTGGAGGCGGCCTCAAGAAAGAGGGAGGCTTCTGGTGATGAGCAGCAGAGGGGAGCTAAGAAGCAATCCACCCAATAACCCAAATGGCGGTTCCCCCTCCGTTAAAAGTGGCGACAATAAATGTCGCCAGCATTAAGTCAGTGAGAGCTCGTTCTATGGCCTTCTTTTTGTTCAGCCAATTAGATGCTGAAATTTTATTTTTGCAAGAGACTAGGCTCACCTCCTTGGCAGATATTCATATGGCCAAGAGAGAGTGGAGGTATGGTCCATCTTACTGGTCTCTTGCGGCCGAGCCTTACGGCGGTGTGGCGGTGTTGTTTAAAACCGGCATGGTAACTGTCCGGCGGGTTATTGAGGTGGAGATTGGGAGATGTATGGTCTTAGACGTCCTTGTGGGAGGGCAGGACCTGCGCCTAATTAATATCTATGGGCCGCACACAAAGTGGGACAGGAAATGCCTTTTTACAAGGATCAAGCCATTTCTTTTTACATCCCGGCAAGTGGTCTTTGGAGGTGACTTTAATACAGTAACTAGGCCCAAGGACAGGAAGGCCTTCAAGGACAGGCTGGGATATGATAGCGTTTTTTTAAATAGTATGGTTAGGGATGCTGGTCTTGTGGATGTGCACATTGCGCACCTCCCGGATGACACCGGGTTCACCTTTCATCGTGGTAATAGTCAGAGTAGGATAGACAGGTTTTTTTTGAAGGAGGCCTCTGCTTTCTCACCCCCAGTGGTGCAGGCAGTAGAGTTCTCTGATCACTGTATGCTATCTGTGGCCCTGAATGCTTCAGACGCCCCTCAGAGAGGAAAGGGCATCTGGAGATTGAATTCGACTCTACTCAAGGAAGAACATGTTAGACAATCCTTTGAGGAATTCTTTCAGGCACAGGTGACCCTCCTGGACTTTTGTAGCAGCAAGGCTGAGTGGTGGGAGCTGACCAAAAAGAGGATCGCTGGATTCTTCAGGGGCCTAGCCAATAGAACACAGTTTAATAAATACATGACCTACCAACGTTTGCGGAGGAAGCTGGATATTCTTGTCTCGAGAGGAGGAGATCCTGGGGCAATCTCTGAAGTGAAACTCCTTCTCAGGAAGTGTCAATATGACCGGCATGCCTCTTTGGTTCTGGAGAGGGACTATGGGAAGTACCACTCGCCTGACCCTTACCAGAACTGCAAACAAGGTGTAGCTGTTAAAGCGGTCGTTGGCCTTAAGGACAGTACAGGTTCCGTGACAAAGTCCAGGTCAGGGATTCTGGAGGTCGTGAGGTCCTTTTATGCCGACCTTCTTGGAAGGAAAGAGCTTGACCGTGACAAGATGGAAAGCTTTTTGGACTCTACTCCAGGTCTAAATGGTGGAGATGTTCCATTGATGAATTTGACAGAGGAGATCACAGTTGAAGAGGTGATGAGGGCAATTGAACAGCTTGCCATCAAAAAGTCACCCGGACCGGATGGCTTGACGGCTGAGTTCTACAAAGCCTTTAAGTCTATTCTGGCCCCACATTTGGTAGAGGTTTTTAACAGTTGTCTTGCTGAGGGGGTGCTATCCCCTTCCATGAGGCACTCGGCTGTGATTCTTCTGTCAAAGGGTAAAGATCCTTCGATGATTGAGAATTGGCGCCCCATCAGCCTTCTTAATGTCGATAGAAAGATACTGGCGAAGATATTTTTCTGGCGCCTGTCGTCAGTAGCAGAGTCTTTGCTTTCTCGCCATCAGCACTGTTCGGTCCAGGGTAGGAGCACCTTCACAGCGGTGTTAGCTGTCCGGGAGGCCTTGGAGCGGTGCAGGGCTGCAGGCTGGGGAAAGTACTTGCTGACATTGGATCAGGCAAAGGCTTTTGATCGTGTTAACCATGAGTACCTGTGGTTGCTCCTTAGTAAGTACGGTCTGCCGGGTGGTTTTGTTGATTGGCTGAAAGTCTTGTATAAGGGGGCAGAAAGCTTCCCTCTTGTTAATGGTTGGGTTGGGCAGTCCTTTGAGGTTGGCTCCGGGGTGCGCCAGGGTTGTCCCCTGAGTCCCCTGCTCTATGTGTTTGCAATCGACCCCTTCATCAGGAGGCTAGAGAGCGGCATGTTGTGTGGGGTACCAGTGGGTCTCCCGGGTGAGCCGCCATTGAGGGTTGTTGCTTATGCGGACGATGTATCGGTGATTGTCACTGGGACGGATGAGGCGGAGGAGGTGGTCTCTCTGACATCACGGTATTCTGAAGCATCAGGCTCCAAGATCAATCAGGAAAAGAGCGAAGTTTTCTGGATGGGAAAGGAAGGTGAGGGGTTTGATCTCCCGGACACCTTTCCAGTGCCCCGGGAAAGAATTAAGATACTAGGCATTGAATTTGGACCCGGCGATTATGGCCTCAAAAACTGGGAAGGCAGACTGGAAATTGCCAATGCTAAGGTGGTCAACTGGAAGAGATGGAAGTTATCTATGAGGGAAAGGGTTGATCTGATTAAGACTTACCTGATTCCGATCTTCTTGTATGTCAGCTTTGTCTGCATCTTGCCAGTGTCTCTCTATGCTAGGGTCAGTAGTGTGTTCTTCCAGATGCTGTGGGGGAACAGACTGAACCCCATCAAGAGGAATGTCACCTACCTATCCAGGAGGGAGGGTGGCTTAGGTATGGTCAACCCAATTCTTTTCTTTTCACTGCTATTTCTCAAGTTTAACATTGGTAGTATGCTTGCAGTGGAACCTCCTGGATGGGCAGGCATATTTAGATCTTGGTTTAGTCCTTTTCTGCGACTTTGGGAAGAAGGTGGCCAAGTGAAGAATCGCAGGGGTCATCGTGGTCAGCTACCAGCCTATGTAGCTCCGTGCCTGAAGTTACTGCGGCAGTGGCGATTGTCGGCTGAAGATCTCAGATCGGTTCCGAGGAAAGACCTTATGAGTCGAGTCTTGAGCGAAGTCTTTCATGACCCACTGGCCTTAAGGGATTGCCCAGGCCCAGTTTTGAGGGTGGGGTTGAGACTAATTAATTTGGATAGAATACCTCCTAAATTTAGGGATCTGGCCTGGTTGTGCTTCCATGGGAGGCTCTATGTTCGGGGCAATTTGAAATTCCGCAGTGGGGTGGATCGTAGTTGTCCTCGGGAGGAGTGTGCAGGTGAGGAGGAGACTATGGACCATTTTCTGCTTCGTTGCCCTTTTAACATAGAAGTGTACAAACAGGTGGGGCGGGCGCTCGGTGTTCCTTTCCTCTCCAGGCTGGGTTATGCCGAGTGGGTGTACGGAGCATTCAGTACCGGTGGAGGTTTTTGTTTGGATACACTTTTTTTAGTTAGCCTAGTGGTCCGTTATTTCACCTGGAACGCACGGTGTCAGGTCAGCATTCGGCAAAAAATCCTTCCTGTTGAGGTGGTGGTGTATGACATTGTGCATGAGGTGGGGAAGATTCGGGGGCTTGAGAGAGACAAGCGGGGTCAGGGGGCTTGGCTGAAGGCGTGGAGGGGTTTCAAGCCTCCCTGACTGCCAGGAGTCTCTTTCCCGGGTGTGGCTGTGTGTCTCTTATCACCCTAGATTATTATTTTTCATACATTTTTGATAAATGGCTGCGTACATAGGTGACGGGTTGTGCCTCTTAGGCCCTCTCTGCTGCTTTGTGTAAATAGTTTTGTAGTAATGTTTTGGTAGTGGTGTATATATTGTATATATTGTATATATTCTGAACCTGGATGTGTATTCCTTGGATTTATGTTTGAAGTTTTGTACTATAGTTTTGTTTTTTACTTTTGTATAAAATTGGTTGCTTGATTCTTTTCAATAAAAGATCAATAGTGTTCCATCGTTGGTATCAGTGGGAGGAATAGTGTCCCATCATTGGTATCAGTGGGAGGAATAGTGTCCCATCATTGGTATCAGTGGGAGGAATAGTGTCCCATCATTGGTGTCAGTGGGAGGAATAGTGTCCCATCATTGGTGTCAGTGGGAGGAATAGTGTCCCATCATTGGTATTAGTGAGAGGAATAGTGTATTAGTGGGAAGAATAGTTCCCCATCATTGGTATCAGTGGGAGGAATAGTGTCCCATCATTGGTGTCAATGGGAGGAAAAGTTTCCCATCATTGGTGTCAGTGGGAGGAATAGTGTCCCGTCATTGGTATCAGTGGGAGGAAAAGTTTCCCTTCATTGGTGTCAGTGGGAGCAATAGTGCCCCATCATTGGTGTCAGTGGGAGGAATAGTGTCCCATCATTGGTGTCAGTGGGAGGAATAGTGCCCCATCATTGGTGTCAGTGGGAGGAATAGTGCCCCATCATTGGTGTCAGTGGGAGGAATAGTGTCCCATCATTGGTATTAGTGAGAGGAATAGTGTCCCATCATTGGTATTACTGGGAGGAATAGTGTCCCATCATTGATATCAGTGGGAGGAACAGTGCCCCATCATTGGTATCAGTGGGAGGAATAGTGCCCCATCATTGGTATCAGTGGGAGGAATAGTGCCCTATCATTGGTATTACTGGGAGGAATAGTGTCCCACCATTGGTGTCAGTGGGAGGAATAGTGTCCCATCGTTGGTGTCAGTGGGAGGAATAGTGTCCCATCATTGGTGTCAGTGGGAGGAATAGTGTCCCATCATTGGTGTCAGTGGGAGGAATAGTGTTTCATCGTTGGTATCAGTGGAAGGAATAGTGTCCCATCATTGGTATCAGTGGGAGGAATAGTGTCCCATCATTGGTATCAGTGGGAGGAATAGTGTCCCATCATTGGTGTCAGTGGGAGGAATAGTGTCCCATCATTGGTGTCAGTGGGAGGAATAGTGTCCCATCATTGGTATTAGTGAGAGGAATAGTGTATTAGTGGGAAGAATAGTTCCCCATCATTGGTATCAGTGGGAGGAATAGTGTCCCATCATTGGTGTCAATGGGAGGAAAAGTTTCCCATCATTGGTGTCAGTGGGAGGAATAGTGTCCCGTCATTGGTATCAGTGGGAGGAAAAGTTTCCCTTCATTGGTGTCAGTGGGAGCAATAGTGCCCCATCATTGGTGTCAGTGGGAGGAATAGTGTATTAGTGGGAAGAATAGTTCCCCATCATTGGTATCAGTGGGAGGAATAGTGTCCCATCATTGGTGTCAATGGGAGGAAAAGTTTCCCATCATTGGTGTCAGTGGGAGGAATAGTGTCCCGTCATTGGTATCAGTGGGAGGAAAAGTTTCCCTTCATTGGTGTCAGTGGGAGCAATAGTGCCCCATCATTGGTGTCAGTGGGAGGAATAGTGTCCCATCATTGGTGTCAGTGGGAGGAATAGTGTATTAGTGGGAAGAATAGTTCCCCATCATTGGTATCAGTGGGAGGAATAGTGTCCCATCATTGGTGTCAATGGGAGGAAAAGTTTCCCTTCATTGGTGTCAGTGGGAGGAATAGTGACCCATCATTGGTGTCAGTGGGAGGAATAGTGTCCCATCATTGGTGTCAGTGGGAGGAATAGTGCCCCATCATTGGTATCAGTGGGAGGAATAGTGTCCCATCATTGGTATTACTGGGAGGAATAGTGTCCCTTCATTGGTGTCAATGGAAGGAATAGTGTTCCAAAGTTTATATCAGTGGAAGGAAGAATGCCCCATTGTTGGTGTCAGTGGAAAGAAATATGCCCCAATGTTGGTGTCAGTAGAAGGAATAATGACAGAAATAGTCCCCTGAGGACTGGATAAAGCCAGACAAAGGGCCATATCTGGCCCACCCACAGTTTGGAGACCACTGATTTAGAACCATCCTACTTCTATGTGTAGTGAACACAAACTAGCCATTACACACGCTCCAGTTTCACAGAGCAATAAAATAGAAGAAAAAACAAATCTACACAAATGTAAAAAAATCTCGAGAGATTCACATTAAGAAGACCAGCGCAAAGCTTTCTACTTACCTCTGGGGCCCAGTAAATCGGCGTTCCGACTGCTCCTGTCACGGTCTCCGATCCGAACATGTTGGTTGCTGATAAGCCGAAGTCCCCGATCCTCACATGTCCACTTCCATCGATGAAAATGTTATCAGGCTTTATATCCCTGTGAAAAGAAACAAAAAAAAGAAAAATTCAGATTATTATCGCCCCATATATCCTGGTATTACTGGTCCATTGAGGGATCGACATTCACAAAGCTCCCTTTCCTAGCACTGCCCAAAGATATGAACCAGGAAACAATCGTATCTGTCATGAAATGATTGCCCTACATAAGCCTACCGCTGAACGATCGTTTAGAAAGGAAGGCGCATGTTTAGTGTGTTTATTTCCTGTGAAGGACAGCTCCACATTGTGGCCATAATGCAGAATCTTCCTGAAATACTTCAATCATAAAAATACTGCATGATGGCCACTAGAGGGAGCCGACGGGCTCAGGAAATACATATATTAGACACAATACAGCAGGGATATGCAATTAGCGGACCTCCAGCTGTTGCAAAACTACAAGTCCCATCATGCATCTGCTTCTGCAGAGGCATGAGCCCTCTTTAAGCCCAGCCGTGGGACCCGGTCCAAAGCTCCGTGACCGGGACCGCTGGACCCGATCGCCGCTGGAGTCCCGCGATCGGTCCCCGGAGCTGAAGAACGGGGAGAGGAGTGTGTGAACACGGCTTCCCCGTTCTTCACTGTGGCGGTGTCATTGATCGTGTGATCTCTTTTATAGGGATCCACAATCAATGACGTCACACCTACAGCCACACCCCCCTACAGTTATAAATACACATTAGGTGACACATAACTCCTTCAGCGCCCCCTTGTGGTTAACTCCCAAACTGCAACTGTCATTTCCACAGTAAACAATGCATTTTAAATGCATTTTTTGATGTGAAAATGACAATTGTCCCAAAAATGTGTCAAAATTGTCCGATGTGTCCGCCATAATGTCGCAGTCATGAAAAAAATCGCTGATCGCCGCCATTAGTAGTAAAAAAAAAAAAATATATAAAAATGCAATAAAACGATTCCCTATTTTTGTAAACGCTGTAAATTTTACGCAAACCAACCGATAAACGTTTATTGCATTTTTTTTTACCAAAAATAGGTAGAAGAATACGTATCGGCCTAAACTACGGAAAAAAATGTTTTTTTATATATTTTTGGGGGATATTTATTACAGCAAAAAGTAAAAAATATTGAATTTTTTTCAAAATTGTCGCTCTATTTTTGTTTATAGCGTAAAAAACGCAGAGGTGATCAAATACCACCGAAAGAAAGCTCTATTTGTGGGAAAAAAAGGACGCCAATTTTGTTTGGGAGCCACGTCGCACGACCGCGCAATTGTCAGTTAAAGCGACGCAGTCCCGATTTGCAAAAAAGGGGCCTGGTCCTTTAGCTGCATTTTGGTCCGGGTCTTAAGTGGTTAAAAAGATGAGGTATACATGGGCATGGTAAAGGGGGTGGAGCCAAGGGGGGTGGTAAAATTAGGTTTTGCCTAGGGTGTCAAAAATACTTGCACCATTCCTGATCCCATTGACTTCAATGCAAAAACGTGTCCCATTGACTTTAATGCAAAACCACCCCCTGTTGACTTCCATGCAATGTCACGTCCCATTGACTTCAATGCAAAAACGTGTCCCATTTTTGCAATGTTTTCGACGGCGGAGGATGAACGGGTGAGTGTGCACTCACCTTTGTCCTTTCCACCAATAGGGTATAGTAACCATTAAGATAATTAGGCAGTGATAGGAAAGGGGGGAAGGGACAGATTGTAAAATGACTGAATATAGTT
>NC_053493.1:14631848-14704348 GCF_905171775.1 Rana temporaria
ACTATGTATAGGAGCGAAGTGTGGAGAGTATGACAGTGGGCACTCTGTACAGGAGAGGAGTGTGGAGAGTATGACAGTGAGCACTATGTACAGGAGTGGAAGGATATTTAGGGACTGAGTAGTGGTTAAGCGGGTCATACATGGATTGAAATTACGCCAATTATGCAGAGACCAGCCATAGTCAATCTATGTATGGGCTAGCTGGTTTTACACAAGTCAATCTATTAATCAACTTGAGTACAACCAGCCTGTTTTTTTTTTCTTAAAACAATCAGTGCTGCCAGCTAAAGTTAGCAACACTGATCATTGTACGCAATGGCAGAACACAATAACACTGCAGGAGTGATTCCCCCATCCACAGGTCAGCAGGTGAGAGGGTATGTGGGGACAGGCTGGGGAGAGATACTAGTCAGTGGCTGGGTAGGCACCGGTAGTATTAGAGCCAGATACACACAGGTTACATACGCTACGATAATTAGAGCGAGAACAATAATTCTAGTACTAGACCTCCTCTGTAACTCTAAACATGTAACCTAAAAAAATGTAAAGCATCGCTTAGGATACCAAAAAAATTGTGCTAACTTAACTAACTAACTGTTTTTTTAATGAATGAAACATTTTTTTCCAAAAAAACATGTTTGAAAAATTGCTGCGCAAATACCGTGCTAGAGCTGCACAATTAATCGTTAAAAAAATCGTGATCTCGATTCAACCCCCCTGACGATCTTCAATGCAGAGTTTGCTGATTCTTTCATATAACAAGTGGAGAGACTTTCAGCTGTCAAAAGAAAATATCTGGGCAGTCTGCCAAGTTTTTAACAGGAAACATTGTAACTGACACTTCCTTCTTAGATCAAAGAGATCAACTTCTGTGTGTAAAGAACAAATCTGGGCAGTCTGCGAAGTTTGTAAACAAAATGAAACATTGTAACTAACTAACATTGTAACTAAATTTAACCACTTAAAGTCCAACACTTGTTTCTTAAGTTAGAAAGCAATATTATTTGCTAGAAAATTACTTGGAACTGCCAAACATTATATATATTTTAGCAGAGACTCTAGGGAATACAATGGCTATTGCTGCAATATGTTATGTCACACTGCATTTTCCCACTTCAATGAATAATAAAAACCATAAAAACAAAACAGTGAAGTTAGCCCATTTTTTTTTGTTTTAATGTGAAAGATGATGTTACGCCGCAACAATCGTGAGAGAATCGTGATCTATCTTCTAAGCAAAAAAATTGCAATTCTCATTTTAGCCAGAATCGTGCAGCTCTGTACCCTGCAACATAAAAAGTGCAAAGACCACCATAGAGTCATTTTCTAGCAAAAAACAAATGATGATTTTTACATGTAGTAGAGAAGTGTCAGAATTGGCCTGGGTGGCAAGGGGTTAATTACCATGAGTAATATACAAATAATTATTATAAGCACTGTGATCCTATCAGTCTGCTGCAGTGTGTCAGCTTGTATTTATATTGGCCGCTCTGAATGTAGCTTCTGACAGGCTGTGCAAGCAGGCCCGTATCTCCGGAACCATAAATGATAGCTGTCCCATATTTTAACCAGTTGTGGGGTAGCTCTTCCCATGCCTACCCCCAAATGTGGGGTTTCTGTGACCTCTGGTCATCGAGCTACAACCCCCCAAATTCGATCTTAGAAAAAAAAAAATCTTAAAAAAAAAAAAAAAATTTTTTTTTTTTTTTTTTTTTTTTTAGGCAAATGGGCCTATCTTGAGAAAGGGGCCTGGAGCTGCAGCTCCATCAGCCCCATTGTTAATCCGGCCCTGGTTGCCTTGATGACCATCTGGCAGGGTTACCTTGATCACCATATGGAAGGGTTGCCTTGATCACCATATGGAAGGGTTGCCTTGATCACCATATGGCAGGGTTGCCTTGATCACCATATGGAAGGGTTGCCTTGATCACCATATGGAAGGGTTGCCTTGATCACCATATGGAAGGGTTGCCTTGATCACCATATGGAAGGGTTGCCTTGATGACCATATGGCAGGGTTGCCTTGATCACCATATGGAAGGGTTGCCTTGATCACCATATGGAAGGGTTGCCTTGATCACCATCTGGCAGGGTTGCCTTGATCACCGTATGGAAGGGTTGCCTTGATCACCATATGGAAGGGTTGCCTTGATCACCATATGGAAGGGTTGGCTTGATCACCATATGGAAGGGTTGCCTTGATCACCATATGGAAGGGTTGCCTTGATCACCATATGGAAGGGTTGCCTTGATCACCATATGGAAGGGTTGCCTTGATCACCATATGGAAGGGTTGCCTTGATCACCATATGGAAGGGTTGCCTTGATCACCATATGGAAGGGTTGCCTTGATCACCATATGGAAAGGGTTGCCTTGATCACCATCTGGCAGGATTACCTTGATCACCATCTGGCAGGGTTGCCTTGATCACCATATGGAAGGGTTGCCTTGATCACCATATGGCAGGGTTGCCTTGATCACATACGTACATGCAGATGTCATGAAGCAATGTTCGTTCTACTATATATTACATTTTTTATATATAGCATTTGGTACTTCTTTCTTTTTGACTTTTCCAAAAACTGACTTACCTCTGTTTGGAATGTGGCGTAAGCGTGAGCGCAGAAAGGGCTGCCCTCAGCCATCTCCAGGACCTGACGCTCGACGTAGATGAGGTTTGGATCACAGTCCATTATTAAGCCCTTAAAGACCATCTTTATGGCCACCAGTTTGCCGCTGTCACGATGGGTCGCCAGTAAAACCTGTAGGAGAGAGAAGGGTTAGTACATCATCATTTCCATGTGCTTTAGTAACTACAAAACTTGTACAACATGAATTCTTGCTTTTAAAAGATCTCTAGAACTATAGCGGGGGTAGAGCAGAATGGGCAGCGTGAATATTTATGGCACTCCATCCAATTTCTGGGCATCCAGAAGGTGGAGGGAGAGCCTATAAATTGTCTGATTCCTGGGCAGCAGGGGGCAGTGTTGCTGGGTCATGTCTTGCTGGCTCTGCCTCTGGGGCAGGAGTGCTAGAGAAGCCTTGGTGAAGACATCGAAGTCCCAGTTAGGCTTAGTCGAGGGGCCTATTCGTAAGCTCGTAACTGTGCATGGCACCCCCCCCACCCCCCAGGGTACTGTTCAAATAATGCTGGCCACCCAACCATTGTGCATGGTTGGTCATATGTCACCAGCTGCTTCTAGTGCAATTTATAACAATGTTGGCCCAGATTCACAAAACACTTACGCCGACGTATAACAAGTTACGCCGACGTAAGTGCAAATGTGCGCCGTCCCACAAACAGATATGCGCCTAAAACCAGGCTACACCCCGCCGACGTAGCTTGCTTACGCCGGCGTAGGGTGGGTGCACATTTAGGCTGGGTGCATGGTGCCGCTCCCATTGATTAGCCATTCCAACATGCAAATTAGGGAAATACGGCGATTTACGAACTTGCTTGCGCCCGATGCAGGCTACACAAGGTGCGCGTAAGTTGTACGTCCGGCGTAAACTTATTCCCCATAAAGTAGATGCAACCCAGCAGCAGACATGCAAAGGTCTGCACCAGGGAACACAAGCCGGCGTATTTTACGTTGGACGTGTGTCTGGGTTGGACGTAGGTTACGTTCACGCCGTGCGCAGTGATCCGGCGTAGTTTAGGCAGTTGTTCCGACGTGGTTGTGAGCAGGCGCAGGGGGATGCGTCCACGTCACGGCGCATGCGCCGTTCGTGATACGTATCTGTCTGGCGCTCGGACCATCATTTGCATGGGGTCACGCCTCATTTGCATGGGTCACGCCCACTTCCACCTACGCCGGCGTACGCCTTCAAATCACATGCCACGCTGGCGCAGCGTTGGGAGCAATAGCTTGCTAAATGCAATGCTTGCCTCTCCGCGTTACTTTGGCGCGGCGTACGGCGTTTGCGCTACGGCGGCGTAATGTGCGCCCACACTCTGTGAATCTGGGCCAGAGTCTTTTTTAACCAGTATCAGGTGGAGGAGATTTTGAATTTTAGTATTTTTTTTTCTGATAATAAAAGCATTACTAGTCTTGTTAAGTAACCCCCTCTCTTTTGGGTTTCTTTATGCCTATTTTCAAACTCTTACACACAAGCGGAATTTCCGTCGAAAAAAAGTTGGATGTTTTTTCCGATGGAATTCCGCTCAAGCTTGGCTTGCATACACACGGTCACACAAAAGTTTGTTGATCTTTCGAGCGTTAAGAACGCGGTGACATACAACACTACGACGAGGCGAGAAAAAGAAGTTCAATGCTTCCGAGCATGCGTCGAATTGTTTCTGAGCATGCATGTTTTTTTTTTCCCGTCAGAATTCCATACAGACGAACGGATTTTTCGACAGGAATTTTTTCCGTCTGAAAAATTGAGAACCTGCTCTCAAACTTTTGCTGGCGGAAATTCCGACAGCAAAAGTCTGATGGAGCCTACACACGGTCGGGATTCCCGACCAAAAGCTCTCATCAGACTTTTTCCAACAGGAAAACCGATCGTGTGTACGCCGCATTAAAGCAGTACAAGTCACCAGCAGCATTGGGAATCCTGTGGGACATTCAGTGTGTCAAGTGCAACCAGAAGTTTGGGCGCCCTCAGTCTGTTCAGTTTATGGGGGTATCTCATGCTCCAAGTTCACGTTCCAATAAAAAAAGAACCCCTTGACCCCTAAAGGGGGAAATAGGACCAAATTCATCAGTGGCTCCTTAGGGGGTGCTTTACACAAGTATTGTGGAGGGGAACCCAAGGATGGTCAGCCCATTGGCTTAAGACTTGATTCCCTCCCATCTCCCCCCCCCCCTGCACACACCATACAACCGTCCCTGAGGATGCTCATGTTGGCCCCCCCCCCTTTGTCTATCGACCACTCAATAGTATCTTTGGTTACTTACCTTTCCGCAGCCTCCTTGTCCAATAACTGTATGATAGATGAAGCTCTCCGGACCCAGAGGGGCCCCTACGCGTTCCGTAGTAGGGATGTTTGTTGTCCTGCCAACTGCTAGAGAGAGAAAAGGAAATCACATTTATTATTCTGTCACCATGCAAATCAAATTACTCTACTAACTTCTATTGGGAATTAAAGCCTCTTGCACATTATAATTTGCATTGCCAAACTCAATATACACCTTTACACTTGCAACTGGGGGGGGGGCAGTAAAGACATGATTAAGCTCTGAGGGGGCAGCGCGAAACGCATTGGGGGAGCGGCCTGGCGGGAGCTCAGGCCGAGGTTGCCAGTTACCATCACGAGTGGTTGCTTCAATGTGCAGCTTAAGGGATAGTCATTCTTCCACAATTTGACATTTGGAGCCAGTACTGGCTCCCTCACGTCTACAAACTATGGGATATATTTATGGAATTTAAATTTAATTTCTACTAGTAATGGCGGCGATCAGCGACTTATAGTGGGACTGCAATATTGCGGCGGGTAACGTGGACACACAGGCCCAGATTCTCGTAGAATGGCATATCTCTTGCGGCGGCGTAACGTATCCGATTTACGTTACGCCGCCGCAACTTACACGGGCAAGTGCTGTATTCTCAAAGCACTTGCTCCGTAAGTTGCGGTGGCGTAGCGTAAATCGTCCGGCGTAAGCCCGCCTAATTCAAATGTGGAAGGGGGGGCGTGTTTTATGCTAAACTACTGTGACCCGACGTGATTGACGTTTTTCACGAACGGCGCATGCCGTCTGTGGAAATCTCCCAGTGTGCATTGCTCCTAATACGCCGCAAGGACGTATTGGTTTTGACGTGGACGTAAATTACGTCCAGCCCCATTCACGGACGAGTTACGGGCGAGCGCCCAGAGGCAATTTAGTTCGCATGTGCTGCGCTATATAAGTTCTTCACTCACTCACTCACGCAAACGACGTAACTTTTTTAAATTTTGACGCGGGAACGACGGCCATTGGCTGCGCCTCATATAGCAGGGGCAACTATACGCCGGGACAAGCCTAACGTAAACGTCGTAACTTTACTGCGTCGGGCGCGCGTACGTTCGGGAATTCGCGTATCTAGCTAATTTGCATACTCGACGCGGAATTCGACAGAAGCGACACCTAGCGGTCAAAAAAAAAAATTGCAGTTTAGATCCGACGGCGTAAGAGACTTACGCCTGTCGGATCTAATGGATATCTATGCGTAACTGATTCTAAGAATCAGACGCATAGATACGACGGGTCAGCTTAGGACTTACGATGGCGTACATGGCGCTGCGCCGTCGTAAGTCCTTTAAGAATCTGGGCCTAACTGACACTGTTGACACTTTTTTGGGGACCAGTGACACTAATACAGTGATCAGTGCTAAAAAATATGCCGATACTAATGACACTGGCTGGGAAGGGGGTTAACATCAGGGGCGATCAAAGGGTTAACTGTGTGCCTAGCCTGTGTTTTAGACCCCTTTCACACTGAAGGTGCTTTTCAGGCATTTTCGCCGCCCCAGTGTGAAAGTGCTTTCACACTGGAACGGTGGCGCTTGCAGGACCGAAAAAAAGTCCTGCAAGCAGCGTCTTTGGGGCGGTGAGGGAGCGGTGTATACAGCGCTCCTTAACTGCCCCACCCATTGAAATCAATGGACAATGCTGCCAAAGCACCTGTAAAGAGCTGCAGCAGCGGTGCTTTTCAGGTGCTTATAACCCCCTGTTAACCCCTTCTTCGGGGTTAAAAGCTCCTCGCTCCCACCTGCACAGCGCCGGTAACACTCGATACACATACAAATTAAAGCCAAACTCCAGCTAACGCCTTTTAAGCAGTTATAAGAATAGTTTTGTTCCTTTTGGGATAAAGATTTGACATAAATAGATATACTGTAAGTTGATCATTGTAAGCACCCTTATCAGTGGTAAATGGTTTGTCTCATCCCTCCGACCCAGGGGTCTCAAACTGGCGGCCCTCCGCAAAACTACAAGTCCCATCATGCCTCCGCCTGTGGGAGTCATGCTTGTAACTATCAGCCTTGCAATGCCTCATGGGACTTGTAGTTTTTTCGCAGGAGCTGGAGGGCCGGCAGTTTGAGACCCCCCGGCTCTAACCACTACATCTGCAGGACAGCTTGTTCTGTTGTTTTAAAATAAACAGACATACTGGCTGGATCACCAGATGACAATAAAATAAGTAAAGACAATCCAATGCAGCCATCACATCTTAGGCCCCGTACACACGAGAGGATCGATCCGCTGAAATTGATCCGCGGATCGGTTTCAGCGGATAGATCCGCTGGTGTGTACGATCCAGCGGATATTTATCCGCGGATATATTTCGGGCCGACCGATTTCCAGCGGATAAAAATTTCTTGGCATGCTAAGAAATCTATCCGCTGGAATCGGCTCCAGCGGATCGATCCGGTGGTCTGTACAGACTCACCGGATCGATCCGTCCGAACCCATCCCTCGCATGCGTCGTAATGATTCGACGCATGCGTGGATATCCTTATATGACAGCGTCGCGCACGTCGCCGCATCATCATCGTGGCAACGGCGCGACACGTCACCGCGGTCCGGAGGACCGTATCCGCGGAAAAATCCTCTCGTGTGTACTAGGCATAAGAATCAGTAATCTGCATAATAATAAATGTTTTCTTTTGAGTTTTATACTGCTTTAAAGCTGTATTAAACCCAAAAGCAAACATTTATTATATTGCAGCTTACCGATTCTTAGGTGTGATGACTGCATTTGTTTTATTTTTTTCTGCCTTTCTTTGTTCTATTTTCATATGGCAATCCAACCAGCAAGTCTGTTTTTTTGTTTTTTTTTCAAAAGAGCAAGAATGTATAGGATTACATGGATGAGACAAACCATTTTAAACACAGACAGGGGTTCTTAAAATGATCAGATTTTATTTATTTATGCAAAACCTTTATCCCAAAAGGCAAATAAACTGTTTGGCGTAACTGCTTATAAAGTGTGAGCTGGGGTTCAGTTTGTTATTGTATGTACATTTGCTAATACAGTTAACACTCCCCTCCCCTCAGACTGACAGCGCGGCTGTCTGCTGTGCCTCCTGTCCTCCTTCATCCAGAGTTGTGTCTCTGAGGCACAGCAGACAGCCGCGCTGTCAGTCTGAGGGGAGTGTTAACTGCATTAGCACATGTAAAATATGGATGTCTCCTAATACAGGAGGTGTGCTACTGGCCAGATCGCCAGGTAAAAACAGAGAGGGGAAAAAACCCAATAAAAAGGAAAAAGATGCAACCACCACATCTAATCATTGGTAAGCTGCAATATATTACATTTTTGGTATTGGGCTTTTAAAGTTGATGGAGAAATCTCCCATTTTCGCTACCTGTGTACTGTTTGAAAACGTATCATTATAATCCATACCTGCTGCATCTGTTTTTCGCTTCTTAAGCTGATTCTCTGCACAGCTCTTTGCTATCTCCTCAGCACTATAATATATCTCCTCCCTGCGCCGCTTTCTTGAAGCCTTGCATGACTCCCCTACAGAGCCCTGTGCTACCTCCTTAGTGCTAAGATTTATGTGTGCCTTCTTCAGTGTCTTGCTTGACTCCTCTAAGTCCTCCAGACGTGCCTTCTTCAGAGTCTTGCCTGACTCTATATTCTCCTTAGCGCTATAATATATCTCCTCCCTGCTCCGCTTCATTGAAGCCATGTATGACTTCTCCGCAGAGTGCTGTACTACCTCCTTAGCACTATCATCCAGACGTGCCTTCTTCAGAGTCTTGCCTGACTCTATATCCTCCATAGCGCTATAATATATCTCCTCCCTGCCTCGCTTCATTGAAGCCATGTATGACTTCTCCGCAGAGTGCTGTACTACCTCCTTAACACTGTCATCCAGACGTGCCTTCTTCAGAGTCTTGCCTGACTCTATATCCTCCTTAGCGCTATAATCTATCTCCTCTCTGCTCCGCTTCATTGAAGCCATGTATGACTTCTCTGCAGAGTGCTGTGCTACCTCCTTAGCGCTATCTTCCAGACGTGCCTTCTTCAGAGTCTTGCGTGACTCTATTTCCTGCTCAGCGCGATCATAGATCTCAGCGCTGCTCCTCTTCTTGGTTGTCATTTCAGATGTTGCACTGCAGAATATCTCTGCTGAAACCTCTGCTAAAATCTTGTTTATCCTCCAAGGCATTCCTTAGGTAGATAAAAACCTCCGATGTGCTTACTTTTCCTCTATATAATATATATTCTACAATATATATGTATTTGGAATACAGTAAGATAATAAAATTTGCCAACACAGAAAAAGCTGACTGTACTCGTCAACTGCCAGTGAAGACTGATTCTGATACCCCCAGATTCTCTGGGGTGTTCTATTTATAGAACAGCTAGCACAGTGACATCATAGCACTTTGGCTATGTCCACTTCTTAGCCAATCAGCTGGCAGGGTTGCACAGACTGCAGAGATTTGAATTTTTTTTTTTTTTTTTTTTTTTTTGTAACTGACAATCTGTCAGATCTGAAAACAAGGCAATGGGCTGATTTTACCTGGAAAGTGGAATAATATGAAAAGAGATACAATATTCTGTATATATATATATATATATATATATATATATATATTTATATATATAAAGAGATGATTTCAGAGCTGACAATGTAATTCATATGAGTTGTGCTGTGTGTGTTTATTTCATCTGTTAGCTGTTTAAAATAAACACCCCCCCCCCCCCAATACAAAATATCTCCTTTTGTGTGCCTTTCCTGGGTTTATTTTATCTCCAGACTCAAAACTTAATTCACAAAGATTTAACACAAGGAAAGTTTTTTTTTATTTTAACCATGGGATCCTTATTTTTTTTTTTTTCATTCAAATTTAAATTTATTTTCAATATAAGTAGAAGATACAATTACATTAAAATATCGGAAGGTATATCAATGGCATATATAAATATAATCATTAAATTACAATTCATATCTAATATTCCTACCTCACTATCTGCCGTCTACACCTAACAAGTCCAAAGACTCAGTATCATGTAAAATGAGAATGGAAATATAAATATGTAAAAAGACTTTAGTCATCTAAAATAATAATTTATATTCAATAAAAATGTCTTCATATATCATGGAATCTCTATACCTATCAATACCACCCAATATATTATATGATATGATATAATGTGTATACCAGATTAAATATTGGAATCTATTTAAAGGATAGATTTCTAGAACATTTCCACCTCTCTGACACTCCTAATGGGATCATTCTGTGTCTAAGAAGTAGAGTAATCCTTTCAATCCCACCACGCTCCAAATATTTAAATTGGAACATTCTGGCATCCAAAAAAAAAAATTAAATAAGTGATCTTATCTCCTGTATTACCAACTGTCACCACTTGTCACCATGACAACGTGTCATTTGACTTCCAACTGCCATCCCAGCCCCCCCCCCCTCCCCCTCCTCTGACAGATTTTGAAGTGTTGTAAAAACAAACACTGATATTAATGAGAGATCTTTACTGGAAAAAAATAAATATATATTTGGTATTTTTAAATTTTTTGGGGGTAAACGCAGATCACGTATATAAAATGTAATATGTTAACAGTATGGTGTGAAAAGACCCCTCATATAGCTCTGACATATAGTGCAGCGTAGTTCAATTTCACGTTTTTACTATATATTTATATAGCGCCAACATATACCATAGTGCTGTAAAATCCAAGACTACTATTATTATTGTTATTATAATACATTTCTATCACTCTGAGGCCCCGTACACACGACCAAACATGTATGCTGAAACTGGTCTGCGGACCAG
This sequence comes from Rana temporaria, assembly GCF_905171775.1. NCBI lineage: Eukaryota > Metazoa > Chordata > Amphibia > Anura > Ranidae > Rana > Rana temporaria. Next base: position 14,642,587 of record NC_053493.1, read on the forward strand.
TTTCAGCATACATGTTCGGTCGTGTGTAGGCGCGAGCGTGCAGATTTCCAGCAAACATTTGCCCGCCGGGCCTTTTCCCAGCAGACAAATATTCCTGGACGTGTTTTAAAACCGTCCGCTGGAATCCTGCCCGCTCGGACATGTACGGTCGTCAGTACAGACCTACCGTACATGTCCGAGCGCCCGCCGTCCCTCGCATGCGTCGAATGAGTTTGACGCATGCGTGGAAGCATTTAAATGGCAGGCCCGCCCACGTCGCCATGTCATCGCCGCGTCATCGTCGCGGCGACGACGTGGCCACGCCCCGCGTATTGTTTACGCACGGACTTCTGTACGATGGTTAGTACAGCCATCGTACAGAAGCCCTCTGGCAGACATGTACGGTGAAAACGGTCCGACGGACCGCTTTCATCGTACATGTTTGCTCGTTAGTACCCGGCCTTACATATGCTGCAGCGTAGTACAATTGCACATTATTACTATATATTTATATAGCACCAACATATACCATAGTGCTGTAAAATCCAACACGCCTATTATTATTATTATAATAAATTTATATAACTCTGACATATGCTGCAGTGTAGTACAATTGCACATTGTTACTATGGGCCAGATTCACGTAGAAATGGGCTACGCTGCGGCGGCGTAACGTATCCCATTTACGTTACACCGCCGCAAGTTTACAGCGTAAGTGCCTGATTCACAAAGCACTTACCTGTAAACTTGCAGCGGTGTAACGTAAATCCCCCCGACACAAGCCCGCCTAATTCAAATGGGGCGGGGACCATTTAAATTAGGTGCTTAGATGCTCCGTCCCTAAAATTTCCCGACGTGCATTGCGCTAAATGACGGCGCAAGGACGTCATTGGTTTCGACGTTAACGTAAATGGCGTCCAGCGCCATTCACGGACGACTTACGCAAACGACGTGAAATTAAAAAATTTGAACGACGGCCATACTTAACATTGGTTAGACCACCTAGAGGGCATGCTTAGTTTTACGTGACGCATCTCTACGGAAACGACGTAAATTTAGATCGACGGGCAAAGCGGACGTTCGTGAATCGGCGTAACTAGTCATTTGCATTATCTACGCTGACCGCAATGGAATCGCCACCTAGCGGCCGGCCTAGAATTGCAGCCTAAGATCCGACGGTGTAACACAGTTACGCCTGTCGGATCTTAGGGCTATCTATGCGTAACCTGATTCTATGAATCAGTCGCAAAGATACGACAATCGTATCTCAGAGATACGACTGCGTATCAGGAGATACGCCTTCGTATCTCTTTTGTGAATCTGGACCTATCTATATATATAAAACTCACTGTGTGTATGTATGTATGTTCCAGCATCACGTCCAAACGGCTAAAGATATTAACATGAAACTTGGCACACATGTTACTTATATGTCAGCAACAAACATAGGATAGGTGGTTTAACCCTTACCCACCCCCATTTGCCATGGTCGGGGTTTTTCTTTAAAGTCCCATTCAACTCTATGGGAAATACATGTTACTTCATAACTTCCAAACGGCTGTAGATATTTCGATAACACTTGGTCACATGTTACTTATATGTCCACTTAAACTATAGGATAGTTAATTTATCCCTTAACTACCCCCATTTGTGAGGGTCGGGGTTTTTGTTTAAAGTCCCATGCAAATCAATGGGAAATGTTCCCACATAACTTCTGTACGCCTGGAGATTTTTCAATAATACCTGGTACACAAATTACTTATATGCCAAACATAGGTGTGCGCAGCCTACTGCATTAGGGTGTGCATCCCAAAGTTCAAACACTTATGTCTGTGTGTATATATGGGCAGTAGGGCAATGGACAGTGTCAGTAGGGCAGTGGACGATGCCATTAGGGCAGTAGACAATGTCAGTAGGGCAGTGGATAATGCCAGTAGGGCAGTGGACGATGCCAGTAGGGCAGTGGATAATGTCAGTAGGGCAGTGGACGATGCCATTAGGGCAGTAGACAATGTCAGTAGGGCAGTGGATAATGCCAGTAGGGCAGTGGATAATGTCAGTAGGGCAGTGGACGATGCCAGTAGGGCAGTGGATAATGTCAGTAGGGCAGTGGACAATGTCAGTAGGGCAGTGGACAATGCCAGTAGGGCAGTGGATAATGTCAGTAGGGCAGTGGACGATGCCATTAGGGCAGTAGACAATGTCAGTAGGGCAGTGGATAATGCCATTAGGGCAGTAGACAATGTCAGTAGGGCAGTGGATAATGCCAGTAGGGCAGTGGACAATGTCAGTAGGGCAGTGGACGATGCCAGTAGGGCAGTGGATAATGTCAGTAGGGCAGTGGACGATGCCAGTAGGGCAGTGGATAATGTCAGTAGGGCAGTGGATAATGTCAGTAGGGCAGTGGATAATGCCAGTAGGGCAGTGGATAATGTCAGTAGGGCAGTGGATAATGCCAGTAGGGCAGTGGACAATGTCAGTAGGGCAGTGGACGATGTCAGTAGGGCAGTGGACGATGTCAGTAGGGCAGTGGATAATGTCAGTAGGGCAGTGGATAATGTCAGTAGGGCAGTGGATAATGCCAGTAGGGCAGTGGACAATGTCAGTAGGGCAGTGGACGATGTCAGTAGGGCAGTGGACGATGTCAGTAGGGCAGTGGACGATGCCAGTAGGGCAGTGGATAATGTCAGTAGGGCAGTGGATAATGTCAGTAGGGCAGTGGATGATGTCAGTAGGGCAGTGGATAATGCCAGTAGGGCAGTGGACGATGTCAGTAGGGCAGTGGACGATGTCAGTAGGGCAGTGGACGATGTCAGTAGGGCAGTGGACGATGTTAGTAGGGCAGTGGACGATGTCAGTAGGGCAGTGGACGATGTCAGTAGGGCAGTGGACGATGTCAGTAGGGCAGTGGATGATGCCAGTAGGGCAGAGATTGGTGTCAGTAGTTTTTTTTATTATAACTTTTGTAGGATAGTTAATTTATCCCTTAACTACCCCCATTTGTGAGGATTTGGGTTTTTGTTTAAAGTCCCATGCAAATCAATGGGAAATGTATGTTCCCACATAACTTCTACTGCCCCAGTAGGGCAGTGGAAGATGCCATTAGGGCAGTAGACAATGTCAGTAGGGCAGTGGATAATGCCAGTAGGGCAGTGGAAGATGCCATTAGGGCAGTGGATAATGCCAGTAGGGCAGTGGATAATGCCAGTAGGGCAGTGGACGATGCCAGTAGGGCAGTGGATAATGTCAGTAGGGCAGAGATTGGTGTCAGTAGTTTTTTTTATTATAAGTTTTGTCCCACTTTGAGACAGGAAAAGGGACCGAGGACAGAGCTTCCCCTGCCTCTTTCTCTTCATCCAAGCAGCAGGGAAAATCTGTACATTACAACATGATTAGGGTGTGCCCAGGCACACCTGGCACACCCTGTGCGCACGCCTATGATGCCAAATAAAAATATATGACAGTTAAATTAACCCTTACCTACACCCTTATATAAAAGATGGGTATATTTATATTACTATGATTTTCCTCCCCAAAAGGTTAAGATAGGAAGACCGGGCAACGCCGGGTATTCAGCTCGTATATTTATATAGCACCAACATATACCATAGTGCTGTAAAATCCAACCCGCCTATTATTAATATTATAATACATTTATATAGCTCTGACATATGTTGCAGTGTAGTACAATTACACATTATTACTATATATTTATATAGCACCCACATATTCCATAGCGCTGTAAAATCCAACACTACTATTATTATTATTATTATTATAGTTCTGACATATGCTACAGTGTAGTACAATTACTCATTATTACTAAATATATATATATATATATATAGAGCGACAACATATACCATAGGGCTGTAAAATCCAACACCACTATTATTATTATTATTATACATTTATATAGCTCTGACATATGCTGCAGCGTAGTACAATTGCAAGTTTTTACTATATATTTATATAGCGCCAACATATTCCATATCGCTGTTAAATCCAAGACTACTATTATTATTATTATTATTGTTATTATAATACATTTATATCACTCTGACATATGCTGCAGGGTAGTACAATTACACGTTATTAATATATATTAATATACATATCCCATAGTGCCGAAAAATCCAATATGCCTATTATTATTATTATAATACATTTATATAGCTCTGACATATGCTGCAGCGTAGTACAACTACACATTATTACTTTATATTTATATAGCACCAACATATTCATAGTGCTGTAAAAATCCAACACTACTATTATTCTTATTATAATACATTTATATAGCACTGACATATGCTGCAGCGTAGTACAATTACATATTTTTACTATATATTTTTTATAGCACCAACATATTCTATAGTGGTGTCAAATCCAACACTACTATTATTATTATTATTATTATTATAATAATAAATGCATATAATTCTGACATATGCTGCAGCGTAGTAGAATTACACATTATTAGCTAGATTCAGAGAGAGTTACGTAACTCTGAATCTACGCCGTCGTAAATTTAAGCGTATTCTGGAAACCAGATACGCTTAAATTAGGCTAAGATACGAGTGGCGTAAGTCTCCTACGCCGTCGTATCTTAGGGTGCATATTTACGCTGGCTGTTAGGTGGCGCTTCCGTTGTTTTCCACGTCGAATATGCAAATGAGCAAGAGACGCCGATTCACGAACGTACGTACGTAATGTCCACCATTGCCCCCACTCAACACTGTAATATCCAGTCTAACATTGCCCCCACTAATCACTGTAATAGCCAGTCCAACATTGCCAAAACTCACTGTAATTGACGCGCTCTTGCAGAATAGCCGGCTAGAAGATCCACAAGCAGATGAGGGAGGGGTGATGACGTCAGCGCGCACTTAGGCAACAGCCGCCTCCGGGTGTATCAAGATGGCCGACCGCCCTGGAGCTAGGCCGAAGCCGCGGCCTTTCCTAAGGCCGAGGCAGCGGTGCGCTCCGCAGATCGCGTTCTGTGCCGATCCGAACTAGGACAAGGTGGCAACGGACGGCCCGTTGCGCGGGCCACATGGCAAGGTCTGGCGGGCCAGATTTGGCCCGCGGGCCTTGTGTTTGCCACCCCTGCTCTAGAGATAGTTATACAAATAAATACTTAAAGATTTTTCATCATAGTCATCTAACCTCTTATCGCATGTGTAAGATGGGACTACGCTCCACGCCAGAGTGTTTTCGTGTTTGCGGAACTGAGGCTGATTTCCTTCATTGTTTTTGGTCCTGTCCATTCGTTTCGTTAATTTTGGTTCGAAGTTGACTAATTTCTATCCACTGTACTGGGTATCCCTAATATTTTACATAAAAAAAAATTAAAAATATTGCTTATTGGGTATTTTTGGTGAATTAACTGTTTCTACGCACAATAAACGATTATTACGCATTTTCGATTTTTTTCGCCAGAAAGACTATTCTCCTGAGCTGGAATGGAACCTCCCAACCCAACATAACCACCTATCTTCAATTGATTAATAATAGTCTACCCTTATATAAGCTGACCTTTGAGCTACAAAAACGACCTCTCCTTTTTGACAAATGATGGAATCTATTCCTCTTAGAAATAAAAAGTGATAGTGAACGGCGCACCCTATTAATTTAAACTATACAAACAATAAAGTGCAAAAAGTGCAATATCATAAACGACCACTAGATGTAGTCCTCTTACCTTGGCGCCTTCGAGCTCAGGAACTTAGGGCCAGATTCACAGAAGAGATACGACGGCGTATCTCCTGATACGCCGTCGTATCTCTGAGATCCGCCCGTCTTAACTATGCGGCTGATTCATAGAATCAGTTCCGCATAGATAGCCCTAAGATCCGACAGGTGTAATTGACTTACACCGTCGGATCTTAGGATGCAATTCTAGGCCGGCCGCTAGGTGGCGATTCCATTGCGGTCGGCGTAGAATATGCAAATGACTAGTTACGGCGATCCACGAAGATCCGCGCGTTCGTCGCAATCTCGTACGTTGTCGCTAGTCGGTTTTTCCCGTCGCAAAGTTCCGCCTGCTTTAACATGGCTTATCTTTAGAACCGCCATGTTAAAGTATGGCCGTCGTTCCCGCGTCGAATTTCAATTTTTTTTTGTTTTGCGTAAGACGTCCGGGAATACGAAACGCTGTAACGCACGTCGCAGTTCAAAAAAAAACGTCGGGGCGCCGTAATTTCACGCAAAGCACGTCGGGAAATTTAAACACGGAGCATGCGCTATAAACAAAAATAGAGCGACAATTTCGAAAAAAATGCAATATTTTTTACTTTTTGCTATAATAAATATCCCCCAAAAACATATCAAAATTTTTTTTTTTTCCTCAGTTTAGGCCGATACGTATTCTTCTACCTATTTTTGGTAAAAAAAATCGCAATAAGCGTTTATCGATTGGTTTGCGCAAAATTAATAGCGTTTACAAAATAGGGGATAGTTTTATTACATTTTTTTTTTTTTTACTACTAATGGCGGCGATCAGCGTTTTTTTTCGTGACTGCGACATTATGGCGGACACTTCGGACAATTTTGACACATTTTTGGGACCATTGTCATTTTCACAGCAAAAAATGCATTTATATTGCATTGTTTATTGTGAAAATGACAGTTGCAGTTTGGGAGTTAACCACAGGGGGCGCTGTAGGAGTTAGGGTTCACCTAGTGTGTGTTTACAACTGTAGGGGGGTGTGGCTGTAGGACTGACGTCATCGATCGAGTCTCCCTTATAAAAGGGATCACTCGATCGATACGCCACCACAGTGAAGCACGGGGAAGCCGTGTTTACATACGGATCTCCCCGCTCTTCAGCTCCAGGGAGCAATCGCGACGGAGTGGCTATAAACGAACAGCCGCGCCCTCGTCCCGGATCGCTCCCCGAGGGGATCCGACCGCCGCATGTAGCGGGGGGGGTCCCGATCGGACCCCCGACCCACGTCTAGGCAGGCACGTACAGGTACGTTGATGTGCCTGTCCGTGCCATTCTGCCGACGTATATCTACATGAGGCGGTCGGGAAGTGGTTAAAGGGCCCAGAGGTCCCCAGGGCCCCGGATGGCTACTCCCCCTTTTTTTTTTATAATTTTTTTTTTATTTCTTCTTTTTTGTAGGGGGCCCAGAGGTCCCCAGGGCAACCCCCCCCCCCCAATTCGTGAATTCTCAATTCACCCCCCCCCCCCCTTTTTTTTTTTTAAACAGAAACGTTCTTATTGAGGTAAAAAGGAAAACAACAAAAACAAAAAAGCCAAAAAAGGAAAAAGATACAAAAAGTAAAATAAATTCAAACAGTGGTAGAGCATAGCTTCATCACAGTAAAAAACTCAAGACTCACCCCCCTCTTTGAATCAGCGGCACCCTCCGCTTCTCAATTCGTGGCAGAATCTTGCATTTTGCGAGTGGATTCTGAGGTCTGGCGAGGAAGGGCTGCCTGGGAGTCGGGGGGCGAGCCGTGAGCCTGTGTCAAATGGGAGTCCTTCTCCCAGCGATCACCGAGGCAGCCCAGGTGTTCAGAGTGCAGCGGGGGGAATAGAGATAACCGCTTTCATTTCAATAGCCGTGTTCCCCGCCGCTCGCTGTCAGATACAGCCCCGCCCCCTGGTCCAGAGACTTTGATTGACAGATCACCCGTCACTGGGATTGGACGGGTGATCTGTCTATCAAAGTTCCCCGGCCAGGGGGCGGGGCTGTATGACGTTGCGCGGCGGGAACACGGCTATTGAAATGAAAGCGGTTATCTCTATTCCCCCCGCTGCACTCTGATCACCTGGGGGGCTTTCCTGTTCCTCTCCTCGGCTGCACAGGTAGGCTGCAAGGAGAACGCAAGGCTCCATGGTGGGCACTGGGCACACGGCTGCAAGGAGAACACAAGGCTCCATGGTGGGCACTGGGCACACGGCTGCAAGGAGAACACAAGGCTCCATGGTGGGCACTGGGCACACGGCTGCAAGGTGGACACAAGGCTCCATGGTGGGCACTGGGCACATGGCTGCAAGGTGGACACAAGGCTCTATGGTGGGCACACGGCTAAAAGGTGGACACAAGGCTCCATGGTGGGCACACGGCTGAAAGGTGGACACAAGGCTCCATGGTGGGCACTGGGCACACAGCTGCAAGGTGAACACAAGGCTCCATGGTGGGCACTGGGCACACGGCTGCAAGGTGGACACAAGACTGCATTGGTGGGCACTGGACACAAGACTGCATTGGTGGGCACAAGACTGCATTGGTGGGCACACGGCTGCATGGTGGGCACTGGGCACACGGCTACATGGTAGACATAAGACTGCATTGGTGGGCACTGGGCACAAGACTGCATTGGTGGGCTCAAGGCTGCATGGTGGGCACTAGGCTGCATTGGTGGGCACTAGGCACAAGGCTGCATTGGTGAGCGCAAGGCTGCATTGGTGGACACTAGGCACAAGGCTGCATTGGTGGGCACAAGGCTGCATGGTGGACACACGCAGCCTGCATTGGTGGGCACGGATACAGTTGTTGTTAATATTTATTTTAATAACTTAATTCTGCATAATACATTTGATTGTCATTTTATGAGAGCGTGTTTAGGGGCGGGACTGGGTGGTTACAACTGATGGCGAGTAACCCTTGAGGCCTGGCTAGTAGCTCAGGACTTGAAATTTTGAGCCCTGTATACATTATATGTGAAACTTCGGAGGCACAGCCTGGTTTTGGTTGTAAAATCTCAATAAACATATCTTTAAAAATAAATGATATACAGTAGCTCTGACATATGCTGCAGCGTAGTACAATTACACATTTATTACTATATATTTATTTATTTTTTTCCCAGAAAAGTCTTTATTGAAAGTTAATGTCAATACAATCAGGTATGAATTACATAAGTAAGTAGGTAATATAACAAAAATAAAGTTGGCAAAGAATATCATATAAACCTTACATGTGTACAAAGGCCAAATGAAGAACAGCAGATCATAACCCACCCCCGACTCGTGACATCAGGACCGAAGGTACACTTGAATTTAAAGAAGGAGTACCATTAAGGGTCTCCTATATTTAATACCCGTCCTAATAAAGTAAACTAGCGGATATAAAGTTTAAAGGGTAAAGCAACTCTCATCACTCTATCCTTACACATGTAACCCAGTTGCAAAAGTGTAAGTAAATAAACAAAGACCAGGAGGAGCAAATCCCCACCCCGGACGCCCCCTTCAGGAACTTAGCTGCATACTGGAGAGGGGGAATAGAAATAAGGATAAGTTCAACAAAGCGAACATCTGGTCAAAAACCTAACTGTGGTTAACCTCCCGCTCAAAAAAAAAAAAAAAAAAACCTTCCCAATGAAATTATAATTTTACTTCACACTCCGCAAGTGCAAGCATTCGTACACGACCAAGGGGGTTAAAAGAATATAAAAGGAGTTGAAAGGCAGAACAGTGCAAGATATAAAGTATGTCTATAGCATATTTACCAGAGAATCCTCGATCAGAAATAAGGTTTAGTGAGAGATGGAATTCGAACCAGTAGGTGGGAGCCTACGTCGAGTTAGGAGTAATGGAAGTCCTATAGAGTGTCCAACATCTCCAAATGTGTCTAAATTTTTCAGAATTGTCATTAGCCTGGTGAATCAGCCTTTCCATCATCTCTATTTTGTCCACCCTCACCTGCCATTCCAACAGTGTAGGCGGAAGGGGGTCCTTCCACCGTATCGGAATACATTGAGTAGCAGCATTGATTAAATGTAATACAAGTGATTTTCGATAGATCGATTGTGGCAGAGAGGTGTGATGGAGAAGATACTGCCCTGGGGTAAAGTCAGGTGTATAGGAGGTTATCTTAGCAATATGCGAATGTACCTCCTGCCAAAAGGGCTGTAGTTTCGGACAGCTCCACCAGATATGTAGGAGAGTACCTACTTCTCCACCACACCTCCAGCAAGTCGGTGACACCGTCGGGTAAAATTTGTGTAACTTGCTTGGGGTCCTGTACCACCTGGAATAGATTTTGTATCTATTTTCCTGAGCTGATACATTAACAGAGCCCTTATGTATGTGGGTCCAAACTGAGCTCCAGTCACCATCCGACAATGATACCTGAAGATCAGCCTCCCATTTCGTATGGATAGTGGACATCGCGGTCTCTTGAGGGGTGAGCCACAAATAGATCCCCGAAATAAGGTGACGTTGAGGGGCAGAGAATTCGCACAGCTTTTCAAGGTGTGAGAGATCCCTGCACCACAGATCAGATGTTTGCGAGTTTAGGATGACATTTCTTATGTGAAAATATTTAAAACGTGGGATTTGGAAATCCGGAAATCTCCGTACCATGGCTGAGTGGGATAAAAGTTTGCCCTTGTCAAAAAACTGATGTGCTCTCAATGTGGGGGCTATCTCAGACCCCCCAGGATTTTTAGTATTGATACCCTCTGGAAATCCGGGGTTTAGATTGAGTGGGGTCATAGGACCTGGATAGGGTGCCATATATGAGTCCCCACTTGTCTTTCTAAGGCAAGCAAGGGTTGGGCCAATTACGGGGTGGGAAGTACAGGACCTAGGAGTAAATTTTTTATCTATCCATGGGAGATGTGAAATCCGAAAACCAACAAAGGCCTCCTCCAACTTAACCCAATCCTTTTCTTCCTTGTGGACATGCCAATCGTCTATTCTTGTTAGTAAGCAAGCTTTGTGATATTTAGATAGATCTGGTACTCCCAATCCACCCCTCAGCTTGGGCATGGTCATTCTGTCCCAATTCAACTGAGCTGGACGTCCAGCCCAAAGAAAGCGTGGGAGAAAGAGGCAGGGAGTTTAATGGGTATAGCTTGGAATAGATAAAGAAGCCTGGGAAGGACATTCATCTTTAAAACTGCCGCCCTCCCGAACCATGAGATTGTTCCCTTAGTCCAAACCTCCAAATCGGTCTTGATAGACTGCAAGGCTGGTAAGAAATTACGTATGTATAAATCAGATAGCTTGGTGGGCAATTTGATTCCCAAATAGGTTATGTCATTCGAGTCCCACTTAAAGGGAAAATTGTGTTTGCAAAGGGTCACAACATCCTGAGAAAGCGACACGTTCAGAGCGGTTGACTTGCCAAAATTGATTTTAAAGTTAGAAAGTACTTGGAATAATTTGAAATCCTTGAGTAAATTTGGAATGGAAATCAGAGGATTCGTCAGAAATAGAAGGACGTCATCCGCGTATGCAGCCACCTTATATTGTCTCCCCTTGACATCAACTCCCACACATCCGTGTTGTCGCGCAAATGTCTTAAAAAGGGTTCCAAGGTTAGAATAAAAATGAGGGGTGAGAGAGGACAACCCTGTCTCGTGCCATTATGCACCGAGAAGGCGTCCGATAGCCGGCCATTCACTCTGACCCGGGCCGTGGGAGTTGAATACAGCGCCATGACCATTCGCATGAAGCGATGCGGTAAACCAAGCTTACAAAGCGCTGCTTCCATATAGTCCCAGGCCACTCTATCGAACGCCTTCTCGGCGTCAAGGGACAAGAAGAAACCCTTAATCTTGGAAGTGGACAACCACCGATGTACATTTATTGCCTTTGTGGTATTGTCCCGAGCCTCCCTACCCGGGACGAATCCAACTTGATCGGTAGATATTAAAGTCGGAAGGAGGGGAAGCAATCTATTGGCCAATATTTTAGCAAAGAGTTTTAGGTCCACATTCAATAATGAAATGGGACGGTAATTAGTAACTAATGTATGGTCCTTCCCAGGCTTCGGGATCAAAGCTATGTGTACTTCAAGTAAGTCGGATCCAGTGGAGAGGGAAAAAGGGATGTCATTGAAAGCTTTAATGAAGTGGGGAAGTAATAGCGTAGCATATGTCTTATAATATCCTGACGTCAAACCGTCTGGGCCAGGACTCTTACCCGGCTTCAACTGTTTCAAAGCATTCAATGCTTCGTCCACAGACACTGGCTCGTCTAAATATGACAGGTCAGGAATCTGAGAAGCCGGTAGACCATACCCAGAGAGAAAGTCATCCAAAAGTTTTTCCCGGGGCATCGGCATCCCTAACCCGGACTGAGAAGGTAAGTCATATAGTGATGAAAGAAAATTTGTAAATTGATTAGCAATCAAGTCTGACCTATGGAGAATTTCTCCTGTAGGGGTGGTGATGGAATGAATAGTATTGGCCTCTTTTTTCTTTTGTAGTGCGTGTGCTAATAACCTGCCAGACTTATTGCCAAACTCATAGTAAAGTTTATGTGTTAGATTAAACTTGTATTGTAGTCTTTTGTGGAGTTCAGTTTGAAGGTCTCTTCTGGCCTCCAATAGAGCCTCGAGAGAACCCACCGCTACAGAGCGTTTGTGAGCAGCTTCCAAAATCTTAATTTTAGATAAAAGTTCATTAAGTCTGGCAGATCTGAGCCTGCGCCGTCTGGCTATAATAGAAATTATTTTTCCCCGAAGGACGCATTTGTGTGCTGCCCAAACCGATGCCGGAGCGACCTCGTTCGTGGAATTATCGGCGAAGTAATGGGCTATGCATTCCGAAATTTCAGTTGCAAAACTGGGGTCAAGCAAAATGGAATCGTCCATCCTCCACACGGGTCTACCCGGAGAGTGACCCCTCCAAGATAGCGTCATCGTGATTGGGTGGTGATCCGAAAGCACCATGGGCTCAATTGACGTGTCAGAAAGTCGGACCAGGTCTTCCTGTGTTACAAAGAAAAAGTCAATTCTCGAGTATTTAGTATGTAGTGGTGAATAATAAGTAAAGTCTTTAGTCGTAGGATGGAGCGTACGCCATGTGTCATGTAAGGTCAACAAGTCTAATTGGGTTTTAATGGCCCTGAGGGCTCGGTAAGTCAAACATGAAGAACCATTGGATGTGTCAAGAAGGGGATTCAGGGGGACAATCTCTGCCTAAGATCAGTATCCCAGATTGAAACACTGTGAGTCTTTGAACAATATCTCTAAAAAAGCTAACCTGTTGTGTATTCGGTGCGTAGATATTAGCAATGGTCATCGGGGAGTTATAAATCTTGCCCTTGATGAAAAGAAACCTCCCATCCGGGTCTTGTTCAACGCTCTCAACCTGAAGTGGACAATGTTTAGACAATAAAATGGATACTCCTCTCGATTTTGATACCCCGTTGGTGGCGTGATACACATTCGGGAAATGGACGCTCCGTAATGTGGGAATGCTATCTGACCTGAAATGGGTTTCTTGTAAAAAAAACTATGTGAGGCCTTTCCTTCCATAAAGAGGAAAGTAATAAGGATCGCTTCTCTGGTGTATTTAGGCCTCTTGCATTCAGAGAGTATAATTTCAAATTCATATTAGTAGTGTCTTGGCCAGTGGACCGTAAGGTCATGTCATTTCTGTCAACCATCTTCTCCCTATTAGTCGGGAGTGGAAGTAAGAAAGAGGTAAGAGAGGAAAGGGAAGGTAGAAGAAGATGAAGAGGGAAGTTCAATTAAGCAAGCAATATTGCAGGACCTGCGGAGTTGAGAATTGTACAATAGTACAAGATTCAGTAATCAACCGAACAAATAAAAGGCCGAACGGCAGAGGGTGCGGTGCACCCAAATCAGGTATACCGCAACCAGCGGGTATAGGAGCTACCAGGCCCCACCGTGTGGGGGTCGGCCGGTCCGAGCCTGGAGGCAGAATGTATTGGCTCAAAAAGTATAACCAATAATATCAACAGTAAACTATTAATAACTAGAATAACCCATGCCACCCCAGGACAACCCCTAGCATAAATAAGCCTATACCAGCCATACTTAAAACTACTGGCGAATATCGTAACCCAGGGAGTATAGATATTGCTAGGGAGGATGGATCTCAATCTTCTCAACAATGGATCTCTTAATGTACAGTAAGGGATAGAGCTCCCTACATATTATCAAAATAAGAATACCCGATCCCCCTAGTAGGGCAGAATCTCCACCCCTCTTGGTTTTGTTAGAGATGACGATTCCCTGCCCAATAAGAGCTAGGGGAAGCATCGTAAACCTCCTACATCCTCCCATTGGTACCCAGAGAATTATTGTCGTATAAACCATTTTATACGGGCCGTTAGCATGTAGGGATAACAGACGGAGTAACTAAGCTAACCCTCCCCACTAAAGCATATCTATAAAGAAAAATCAAGATTAACGGAAAAAATACCCTCACAAATTATTGACATTTAAATGAAGATGTTACATTGAAGTAAGATAAGTCCCATTCAGTTGACTCGTAGATGACCATGTCTGCCAGGATGTAGTTCCAAATGCAAAAAATGAAAAGATCTCCCAAAAGGAGAATAGAGAAGGGTGAAATCTCAAACATTGCCAAGTCTGTGCCCAGGAAGTCTCCTTTAGCGGTGCGTCCGTATGGGCCTTTGAATTTATCCATTAGTAGGACAACCACTTTCTGGTTTGTAAGGCAATATATCCTAGGTGCTCTTCCTATGTCCAGCGTGGAGTTCAAGAGTTAATATGATAAATCCGGATGGAGCGTGTGTAGATAAATGGCAGTGGTCCTCCAAGGCATAGAAGCACCCAGAGATGTAGAGTATCTGAAGCACCGTGCTAAAGTTTCATTGTAGAGATCCGGTACTGGTTATAGCACTAAGATCTATTACTCAGTATTTTGTGTTCAAAGAGAACGTCCTATACCACAATAGTTTAGCGGCTTTTATTTTGTGATGTCATTCACTCCTAGCATACAAGGTACTGTGGTCCTACACCGTATACATGAGGGACCCTTGAAACCTTCAGGGTGATGAAGTATAATTGCACACTGTCAGTAAATGTTCAACATGGCATAGCTGTATAATAGAGTGTCTGCATTACGAAAGAAGTGCGAGTAAGGTCATCTGGTGCGTTAGATTTCAATGAACTGCAAACTAAGAGGGATGTGGGATTCCAATTTTCAGTCCCAAACAAAAACCATACCAGCCCTCATCTTTAACCCAAAAATGGTATTAACAGTAGACCAGCAGTCCCAGTTAGATGAGAGCTATATGTATTAACTTTTGATTGCATCTCAACAAATTGTGCTAAAGTTCCATAGCGAAGAGTAGAGAAACAGGGGACACCGCCAACGGGGCCTAGTGAATGAAATGTCTCAGTGGTCTCTCCAAGCTCTTCTAGCAGCCGGTCTAGTGGAGCCTAGGCTCTGAGAGCCGGGTGCCCTGTCATCAGGTGGCAGTTCTGATTCCGACGGAGAGCGCCGACGGCGGTAGTTGGTAGACTGAGTCTCCATTGGTTCCGTACGTTGAGGTGGCCATCTGTTCACTGATTGACGATACATCGCGTACCAATCCGGTACAGCAATTAAGGGGATTCCCAAAGTGTCGCAGAAATGTGGCAAATCCTCAGGAACTTTCAACAAAACAGTGCGACCCTGATGAGATGCTGATAGGCAAAATGGAAACTTCCATTTATAGCTTATGTTTCTGTCACGTAATACATTTAAGAGGGGTCTAAGATCTCTGCGGTGTTTTAATGTGATGCCCGACAGATCCTGGAAAAGTTGAATTGATGCTCCCTGACAGGATAATTGCTTACCCCGAGCTTTTCTAAGAATATCTTCCTTAATTCTAAAATCAGCTAGGCAACAGATAACATCCCTAGGGGGATCTGTTTCTTTACCTTTGGGGCGCAATGCGCGATGAATTCTGACAAGATCTATGTCAGTCTGAGGGGGTCTGTCAAGAATAGAATTAAACAGGCCCACCACTGATTGAGAGATGAGGTCCCCCTCGACCGATTCGGGTAACCCCCGTACCCTTAAGTTCTGGCGTCGTCCTCTATTATCGAGGTCCTCCATGTGTCTATTCATATCCCTCAGTTGAAGGGTGTGATCATCCACCTTCCTAGTACATCGCCTGAGGACAGAGTCATGGTCTTCTAGAACAGTCTCCGTTTGCGAGACTCTGTCTGTGAGGGAGCGGAGGTCTAGCCGCAATTCCGAAATGGCGGCTGCCAGGGCATCTTTAATATCTGTTGCCACATTTTTTAGATCGTCAATAGTCAGTGATCTTTGTGTTACGACACCCTGTAACCCCGAAGCCTCCGGTCCCATCGGGGTTATCGCTGGGTTCGGTGTCGGGCTTAGTATAATGTCATCCGGGACCCTCTGCTGCGTCTGTGAGGTACCTAAGGTAATCCTCTGACGGGATGCTGCCATATCTCCCCTGTTAGCGCGGGACATCTCCGTGGATGAAAAAGTAGTTGTGCCGCTGTTTTCCCTGGGCGAACGGGATCTAGATGCTGACGAGGACCTAGAGGCTGTTCCCATGTCGGTAACGACTGTAAATTTTGGCTGGGTGAGCTGTACGGGGAGAAAGTTATCCTGAGGTGACAGGAGCTCAGCAGTTAGGCATCCATTCTCCCTCACGGTCCGGCCACGCCCCTCTACTATATATTTATGTAGCGCCAACCTATTCCATAGTGCTGTAAAATTCAACATTACTACTATTATTATTATTATTATTATTATAATACATTTATGTAGCTCAGAAATATGCCATAGCGTTGTACAATCAGACATTTTTATTTTTGTAACCAATAATAGCGGTATCGATGGACATTAAATACAGTGCTAATTAATTATCTCTTATACTGTGCACTATCCCTTTAACTGCTCGTCTGCCGCCCCGCTGTCAAATGATGGCGGGACGAACACTCTCTCGTTCTGGGCAGACGTCATATGATGTCGCGCCTTCCCGAGCCACTAGGGGGGCGCGCGCGCGCACGCCCCGCTTTACTGGGTACCAGGTGCGCGTGCCCAGTAACTGAGCAGGACCGTGGATCTTGGTTTGTGCTCTGACATGCACTGATAACTGTGGGACCTTCTATAGACTTTCCAAATCCTGTCCAATCAACTGAATTTACCACAGGTGGACTCCAATCAAGTTGTAGAAACATCTCAAGGATGATCAGTGGAAGCAGGAGGCACCTGAGCGCCATTCTGAGTGTCATAGAAAAGGCTGTGAATATTTATGTACATGGGAGGAGCCTGTGAATATTTATGTACATGGGAGGAGCCGGTGATATTTATGTACATGGGGGGAGCCTGTGATACTTATGTCCATGGGAGGAGCCTGTGACACTTATGTACATGGGAGGAGCCTGTGATACTTATGTACATGGGAGGAGCCTGTGATACTTATGTACATATGAGGAGCCTGTGATGCTTATGTACATGGGAGGAGCCTGGGATACTTATGTACATGGGAGGAGCCTGTGATACTTATGTACATGGGAGGAGCCTGTGATACTTATGTACATGGGAGGAGCCTGTGATACTTATGTACATGGGGGGAGCCTGTGATACTTATGTACATGGGAGGAGCCTGTGATACTTATGTACATGGGAGGAGCCTGTGATACTTATGTACATGGGAGGAGCCTGTGATACTTATGTACATGGGAGGAGCCTGTGATACTTATGTACATGGGGGGAGCCTGTGATATTTATGTACATGGGAGGAGCCTGTGATACTTATGTACATGGGGGAGCCTGTGATACTTATGTACATGGGAGGAGCCTGTGATACTTATGTACATGGGAGGAGCCTGTGATACTTATGTACATGGGAGGAGCCTGTGATACTTATGTACATGGGAGGAGCCTGTGATATTTGTGTACATGGGGGGAGTCTGTGATACTTATGTACATGGGAGGAGCCTGTGATACCTATGTACATGGGAGGAGCCTGTGATACTTATGTACATGGGAGGAGCCTGTGATACTTATGTACATGGGAGGAGCCTGTGATACTTATGTACATGGAGAGCCTGTGATACTTATGTACATGGGAGGAGCCTGTGATACTTATGTACATGGGAATTTTTTGTTTGATTTTTAATACATTTGCAAAGATTTCAAACAAACTTCTTTCACGTTGTCATTATGGGGAATTGTTTGTAGAATTTTGAGGAAAATAATGAATTTAATACATTTTGGAATAAGGCTGTAACATAACAAAATGTGGAAAAAGTGAAGCGTTGTGAATACTTTCCGGATGCCCTGTAGATATTCACCTTGTAAGTTGGTATAACATTTTAATAAACTGCCTATTGCTGCACTAGATGGCGCTTTGCTTTCTTCACTGGGTTCACACATGCAGGAGCGGTGGGGTAATTTGCATGTGATGCAGACAGGAATCTATGGTCGCTGCTGCCCCCCCCCCCCCATTCAGGTGCCCGGCCCCTTTTCGGGCACCGGGAGCCTGAATTACAGCGGCAACGTATTTTTTGGAAGCACCTGATTAGAGATGTAGGCTCTAATAGACGTCCAAAAAGGTGAACAGCGGGCGCCATGCTGGGCGCTTGCAGTTCACTCAGCATTGTGTTAGGAAAGCGAATGAATATTTAGCTTTCCTAACACTGAACCATCTCTCAGCCAATCAGGTGCTCGGGCCTGTTACCTGTCACCTGATTGGCTGAAAAAACAAGCGCTGTGATTGGACGCCTACTAGGCATTCAATCTTAGCAGAGGACGGGAAGAAAGGATGGGAGAAGACATCGAGGAGCGTGGAGGACATCGCCACCATGACCAGCTGTCCCACCGAGACAAGGTAAGGGCCGGGCGGGCGGGGGATGCACACTGACAGCATTTGATGGGCACAGTAGCAGCAATTGATGGGCACAGTAGCGGCAATTGATGAGCACACTGGCAGCAATTGATGGGCACAGTAGCGGCAATTGATGGGCACACTGGCAGCAATTGATGGGCACACTGGCAGAAAATGATGGGCACAGTAGCGGCAATTGATGAGCATACTGGCAGCAATTGATGGGCACAGTAGCGGCAATTGATGGGAACACTGGCAGCAATTGATGGGCACACTGGCAGCAAATGATGGGCACAGTAGCAGCAATTGATGAGCACACTGGCAGCATCTGATGGGCACAGTAGCGGCAATTGATGGGCACACTGGCAGCAATTATTGGGCACACTGGCAGCAAATGATGGGCACAGTAGTGGCAATTGATGGGCACACTGGCAGCAATTGATGGGAGCACTGGAAGAAATTGATGGGCACACTGGCAGCAATTGATGGGCACAGTAGTGGCAATTGATGGGCACACTGGCAGCAATTGATGGGCTCATTGGCAGCAAATGATGGGTACAGTAGCTGTGTTTGATGGCACAGTAGCTGCATTTGATGGGCACAGTGGCGGAAATTGATGGCACAGTGGCTGCGTTTGATGGGCACAGTGGCTGCAAAAAAACGGTATTGGTACAACCCTACTTTAAACCTTTTTTTTTTTCAAAAAGAAAGAAAAATCTGTTTCTGCAACTACAACTTGTTAGCTGGAGCTGGGCGGTGTTCCTCTTTAGTTGTTGACAGAAGTTTTAGCATTTTGTGCTCTTATGCCCTGATCGGGTGATGCCCTATAGGGCCGCCCCGTATACAGGCTATTTGAAGCCCTGGGTGGGTCCCGGGGACAAGGACTCCCGTAATCCTGACGCGGTTCAGTTAATGCCGGGTTGCGTCGTCTGGGATCTCTGGTAGTACAAGTGTCCTATTTAGCACTTCCCATTCTGCTGCCCTGACAGAGATGCTAAGTATAGCAGGCAGCTGTACATGCCATGGGTCTTAGGAGGACTCAAATATAGAACGGCCATCACCGGGAGCCGTGTGCCGGGACAGTAAAGACGGGAGAGATTACATGATGCCGGACAATTGCTGCAAGTCAGACGTTTCACTAAAAGTGTCTGTAGACATTTGTTGACAGATTCCTGAGCTGGTTGTTTTCTGGGGGATCAAAAAATGAACTAATGTCAACCCAACAGAAACAAGGTGATGGGGGAGGGGTCAACCCTCTAAATTCCTAATTAACCAGTGGCAGCTGGTGCTCAAATTTTTTTGGGGGGTGCAAATAAACTGAAAAATTCTGAAAAATACTAGAAAAAAAACATTGATTGCAGCCACTGTGTCATCAAATGCAGTCACTGTGTCATCAAATGCTGCCACTGTGCCACATCAAATGCTGCCACTGTGCCACATCAAATGCTGCCACTGTGCCCCATTAAATGCCGCCACTGTGGCCATGAATTGCAGCCACTGTACCGCATCAAATGCTGCCACTGTTCCCATCAAATGCTGCCACTGTGCCCATAAAATGCTACCATGTGCCATCAAATTCTGCCACTATGCCCATCAATTGCAGCCACTGTGCCCATCATTTTTTTTGGGGGGTGCAAATAAACTGAAAAATACTGAAAAAAAACATTGATTGCAGCCACTGTGCCTATCAAATGCAGACACTGTGTCATCAAATGCCGCCACTGTGCCACATCAAATGCTGCCACTGTGCCCCATTAAATGCCGCCACTGTGGCCATCAAATGCTGCCACTGTGCCCATCAAATGCTGCTGCCACTGTGCCATCAATTGCAGCCACTGTGACTGTCAAATGGGGGTCCATGGGCACCAAGAAAGTGAGAATGCAGTTACTGGAAGGCAGAAAGCATTCCTCCTTGGGAGACCTCCTGTTCTCTAGTCTCCTCCTCCAATGCTTGTCTCCAGGACTTTTCCAGAGCCTCTCCTATCCTCTGGAACTCTCTACCTTAATCTGTCAGGCTATCTCCTACTCTGACCACCTTTAGGCGATCCATGAAAACTCATCACTTCAAGGAAGCCTATCCCACCTCCCACCTAACAACTCAACTTTTAATTCTTCCATCAGCTCCTCCCTCACAGTTATAACCTTTTGTACCACTTTCCCCAGACTATTAGATTGTAAGTATCGGAGCAGAGTAAGAATCCGCTCATAATATCCTCACAAATGCTGCTGGTTTTAAATAAGACCCCTTTCACACTGGGGCGTTTTTCAGGCGCTTTAGGGCTAAAAAAAACACCTGTAAAGCGCCTGAAAGAAGCCGCATCTGCAATCCCAATATGAAAGCTTGAGTGAGCCCTTTCACACTGCCAGCGCCCAAAAAACGCTGGTAAAGCTAAAACTAGCGGCGCTTTACCAGCGTTTTTTGAGCGCTAGTGTGGCGATTTTAACCCCCGCTAGTGGCTGAATAAAGGGTTAAAAGCGGGAAGGGGAAGGGGCGCTTTAAGAGCGGTGTATTCACCACTCCTAAAGCGCTGCAAAGAAGCTGCTTGCAGGACTTCTTTTGATGCCCTGCCAGCGCAGCACCTCAGTGTGAAAGCACTCGAGGCTTTCACATTGGCATTGCAGATGCGGCTTCTTTCAGTCGCTGTTTTTAGTCGCTGTTTTTAGCGCTAAAGCGCCTGAAAAATTCCCCAGTATGAAAGGGGTTTAAACTGGAAGTTAAGCGGTTAAAGATAGGTTGGAGAACTTGACAGAACACCACCGCTCCACGTTGCACCCTCCAACCCACCCCCAGATTTGCACAGCTCCAGATTATGGGGATCATTCAAGCAAATAAACATAAAATTTGAATTATTGCCAGCAGGACCAATCATATTTTTTGTTTTTGTTATGCCGTGTACACACAGTCGGAATTTCCGATGGAAAAAGTCTGATGGGAGCTTTTCGTCAGATATTCCGACTGTGTGTATGCCCCATTGGACTTTTTCTGTCGGGTTCAAAACCCGCGCATGCTCAGAATCAAGTCGACTCATGCTTGGAAGCATTGAACTTCGTTTTATTCAGCACGTCGTGTGTTTGACGTCACCGCGTTCTGACCCGATCGGATTTTGGACTGACAGGGGAGATTCACAAGGAGATACGACGGCGTATCTCCTGATACGCCGTCGTATCTCTGAGATCCGACGGTCGGATCTATGCGACTGATTCATAAGAATCAGTTCCGCATAGATCTCCCTTAGATCCGACAGGTGTAAGTGACTTACACCGTCGGATCTTAGGCTGCAATCTTCCGCTGGCCGCTAGGTGGCGTTTCGTGTTTTACTCGCGATGAATATGCAAATGAGGAGATACGCCGATTCAGAAACGAACGCCCACCCGTCGCTTTTTTTTTACGTCGTTTGCGTTCGGCTTTTTCCGACGGATAGTTACCCCTGCTATATGAGGGGTAGCTAATGTTAAGTATGGCTGTCGTTCCCGCGCCGAGTTTTGAATTTTTACGTCGTTTGCGTAAGTCGGTCGGAATACGGATGGACGTAATTTACGTTCACGACGAAACCAATGACGTCCTAGCGACGTCATTGGGAGCAATGCACGCTGGGAAATTTAGCCGGCGGCGCATGCGCATTTAAATCGGCGCGGGGACGTGTCTGATTTAAATACTACACTCCCCCTAGCCGCGGAATTTGAATTCCGCCGGGGGATTTACGATCCGCCGGCGCAAGTTTCGAGGTAAGTGCTTTGTGAATACTGCACTAGCCTCTCAAAATTGCGCCGGCGGATCGTAAATCAGATAGATTACGCGGATCTAAAGATCCGCTAATCTATCTGAATCTAGCCCACGCGGTGTGTACGCACATCAGACCATCAGGCAACTTCAGAGGTGAACCGATGAAAACGGTCCGACGGACCAGTCACATCGGTTTGGTCCGACCGTGTGTACAAGGCCTTAGACCAAATTTTAATGGTTCAAAGAATGTCGGGCAAAATGGTCGGCCCTTACACATATTGGGCCAGATTCACGTAGCGCAGCGTATCTATAGATCCGCTCGATCTACGTGATTTAAGATCCGCTCCCGCAAGTTTGAGAGGAAAGTGGCTAATTCACAAACCACTTACCTCCAAACTTGCGGCGGCGGATCCTAAATCCCCCGGCGGAATTCAAATTCCGCGGCTAGGGGGAGTGTACTATTTAAATCAGGCGCGTTCCCGCGCCGATTTAAATGTGCATGCGCCGTCCGCGAAATTTCCCGGCGTGCATTGCTCCCACTGACGTCGCTAGGACGTCAGTGGTTTCGACGCTTACGTAAACGACGTCCGTCCGTATTCGAGAACGACTTACGCAAACGACGTTAAAAAATTCAAATTTGACGCGGGAACGCCGGCTATACTTAACATTGGCTGCGCCTGATAAAAGAAGGGGTAAGTATACGCCGGGAAAGCCGCTACGGAAACGTCGTAAGAAGACTGCGTCGGGTCCGCGTACGTTTGTGAATTTGCGTATCTCGCTGATTTACATATTATTTATCGTAAATCAGCGGGAACGCCCCCCGGCGCCATTTTTAAATGGGAAAAAAGATCCGACAGTGTAACACAGTGTAACACTGTAAGATCTTAGTCCTATCTATGCGTATCTGATTCTATGAATCAGGCACATAGATAGGACCAGTGTAAGTCAGAGATACGATGGTGTATCTGTAGATACACCGTCGTATCTCTTTGTGAATCTGGCCCATTCACTTCATCAAATCTGGCCCTCTTTGAAAAAAGTTGGGACACCCCTGTGATAGAGCATTCTATAAGAGGCTTATATTATAAAAGGTGAGAACAGAAGACGTTTCAGCCTTTGAGTCATGAATCTGGATCAGATCCCTAGAATAATTTTTAATGTGAAAACGTGTCACCGTCCTTCTTGGTAACAAGGAGCTGGGTAAGGCCTGGGACTTGGAGTGATGAGTCACGATTGAACAGCCCGGTGTCCCCTCCTGACGAAGGCAGCTGTCCCCTCTAGTTGTCCAATGTGTCACATCAAGCAGCGATCACGTTACAGTCATAATTCCACTGCTTTGTAATGTTGTTGCTATATATATATATATAGACAGGCAGCTGATGAGAGTAGTCAGCTGTAAAAGCAAGACTTGGCGTTGGAGTGTCGGGTTAGAGGTAGGAAAAGTGCCTTCTGAGATCCATTCACATCAGTGGAAAGACCTGTCTGCCCAGGGCTCTGTGGGCATCGAGAAGATAACGATCCTTCTTTGAAAATGGCACTTCCCCTTCAACAAGCCGAAGAGCTGAGGCTCTACCAACAAACTCTTCTTCAAGACGGGCTGAAGGATATGCTAGACCACAATAAATTCATAGATTGTGTTTTGCGGATCCAGGGGAAGGAATTCCCTTGCCACCGTCTGGTCCTGGCAGCCTGTAGCCCATACTTTCGGGCCATGTTCCTCTCGGACTTAGAAGAAAGCAAGAAGAAGGAAATCGACCTTGAAGACGTGGATCCCGATGTCATGGGGAAGATCATTCACTACATCTACACCTCGGAGATCGAGATCACCGAAAAAAATGTTCAGGATATATTTTCAGTGGCCAACATGTTTCAGATTCCTTCCATATTCACTGTGTGCGTATCATTCCTTCAGAAAAAACTGTGCCTTAGTAACTGCTTGGCTATCTTCCGACTGGGCCTCATGTTGGATTGTCCTCGCCTGGCGGTCTCCGCGCGGGACTTCTTGTGCGATCGTTTCAACCTGATCACTAGGGACGAGGAATTCAGCCAGCTCTCCGCCGATGAAGTTATTGCTGTTATCTCCAGCGACTCCCTCAATGTGGAGAAGGAAGAGGATGTGTTTCAGGTGGTCATGAAGTGGGCAGCTAAGGATAAAGAGAACCGGGCCAAGACCTTGCCGGTCATCTTCGAAAGCATTCGGTTCCGTCTGATACCGGAAGACTACATCAAGAACAAGGTGGAGAAACATGAGTTAGTCAAGTCAAACCCCGAACTCTTGAAGAAGCTTCAGATGGTTAAGGACACTCCGCAAGGTAAACTACCCGTGGTCAAAAAGAAAGCAGCGGAGCAGAGCAAAGATGGGGAGAAAGTCGTTAATGGTGACGTGGAGGAGGAGGAGGATGAAGAAGTCCTACCGGGAATTCTAAATGATACTCTGAGATTTGGCATGTTCCTGAAAAACCTCATATTCATGATCAGTGACACAGGAGCCGTGGCCTATGACCCACATGCCAACGAATGTTATTTTGCTTCGTTGTCGGCTCAGATCCCGAAGAATCACGTCAGTTTGGTCACAAAGGAGAACCAGATTTTCGTGGCTGGTGGACTTTACCTCAATGAAGAAAACAAGGAAGATCCACTTGGATCCTACTTCTTGCAGGTAATGTGCAATGTGCGATGAAATGAAACTCATGCTTCTCTCCATACATGCTCATTGCTTATTGACATGCGCAGTGCGCCGTCAATAATTTGGTTTTGTTCCGGTCAGTTTCGTATTAGCCGTTCGTATTTCGTAATTCGTGTCCAAAATTCAATTTGGATTCGTACAAATTTTTTTTTTGTTAGGTTCGTTAAGTACCGTATTTATCGGCGTATACCGCGCAATTTTTTGCCCTGAAAATCAGGGCAAAATTGTGGGTGCGCGATATACGCCGATACCCGCTTCCCGCGCTGTGTTCGAACCACTGCGCCGACATATACCGAGCGCAGTACACTCGGGTATAGTCGGGCGGGTATAGTCGAGCCCGCCCGACTATACCCGAGTGTACTCCGCTCGGTATATGCCGGCGCAGTGGTTCGAACACAGCGCGGGAAGCGGGGATCGAGCGGGGAGGACACCGCGATGGCCGCAGAAGGACGCCGGACCGGACGAGGACGCGATGGACGACGGGCAGGACGCGATGGACGACGGGCAAGACACCGACGAGGGGCATCCAAACTGTAAGTATTTTTTTTTTTGCAGGAATGTTCCTTTAAGTTCGGGGGTGCGCGCTATACGCCGGGGTGCGTTATAGCCCGATAAATACGGTATTCGTAACAATTATGAACATTCATTATGATGAATTTAAAAAGCAAAAAATACCTTTCTCAATATGGCAGTCGTCGACTCATTATGCTCATTATGAGGGGCTCCCACCATCCCTGTGCTGTCTTCCTGGGTTTGTACCCCTGCTGTGCTCATTATGAGGGGCTCCCACCATCCCTGTGCTGACTTCCTGGGTTTGTACCCCTGCTGTGCTCATTATGAGGGGCTCCCACCATCCCCGTGCTGACTTCCTGGGTTTGTACCCCTGCTGTACTCATTATGAGGGGCTCCCACCATCCCTGTGCTGACATCCTGGGTTTGTACCCCTGCTGTGCTCATTATGAGGGGCTCCCACCATCCCTGTGCTGACTTCCTGGGTTTTTACCCCTGCTGTGCTCATTATGAGGGGCTCCCACCATCCCTGTGCTGACTTCCTGGGTTTGTACCCCCGCTGTGCTCATTATGAGGGGCTCCCACCATCCCCGTGCTGACTTCCTGGGTTTGTACCCCTGCTGTACTCATTATGAGGGGCTCCCACCATCCCTGTGCTGACATTCTGGGTTTGTACCCCTGCTGTGCTCATTATGAGGGGCTCCCACCATCACTGTGCTGACTTCCTGGGTTTGTACCCCTGCTGTGCTCATTATGAGGGGCTCCCACCATCCCCGTGCTGAGTTCCTGGGTCTGTACCCCTGCTGTGCTCATTATGAGGGGCTCCCACCATCCCCGTGCTGACTTCCTGGGTTTGTACCCCTGCTGTGCCCATTATGAGGGGTTCCCACCATCTCTGTGCTGACATCCTGGGTTTGTACCCCTGCTGTGCTCATTATGAGGGGCTCCCACCATCACTGTGCTGACTTCCTGGGTTTGTACCCCTGCTGTGCTCATTATGAGGGGCTCCCACCATCCCCGTGCTGACTTCCTGGGTTTGTACCCCTGCTGTGCTCATTATGAGGGGCTCCCACCATCCCTGTGCTGACATCCTGGGTTTGTACCCCTGCTGTGCTCATTATGAGGGGCTCCCACCATCACTGTGCTGACTTCCTGGGTTTGTACCCCTGCTGTGCTCATTATGAGGGGCTCCCACCATCCCCGTGCTGACTTCCTGGGTTTGTACCCCTGCTGTGCTCATTATGAGGGGCTCCCACCATCCCTGTGCTGACTTCCTGGGTTTGTACCCCCGCTGTGCTCATTATGAGGGGCTCCCACTATCCCCGTGCTGACTTCCTGGGTTTTTAACCACTTAAAGCAGAGTTCCACCAAAAGTGGAACTTCCGCTTAAACCACTCTTTGCCCCCTTACATGCCACATTTGGCATGTAATTTTTTTTGGAGGGGGGGGGGGAGTGGGGGCTTCAGTAGAAGTGGGACTTCCTGTCCCACTTCTTCCTTCAGCCCAGGGACCGCTTAGGCGATACGTCATATCGCCTATGGCGGCCCCTCCCTGTAGGTGATCACCTGGGACATGTCCCAGGCGATCGCCTGACCACTCATAGAGCGCAGCGCCGGTCGCGCATGCGCAGTGAGTGCCCGGTCGTGAAGCCGAAAGCTGTCACGGCCGGGTGCCCACACTTGGAATGGAGGCGCCGGCCGGAGAGGGGGGAGAGGAGGAGCGGGCGGGAGAAGACATTGGGGTCGGGGAAGATGGAGGACATCGGACACTGCTCGCCGCCTGCCGCCGTCACCCGCGACAAGGTAAGTGCCTGGCAGATGACGGGGGGCACAGTGGCAGCACTTGGGGCACAGTGGCAGCACTTGGGGCACAGTGGCAGCACATGGGGCACAGTGGCAACATTTGGGGCACAGTGGCAGCACTTGGGGCACAGTGGCAACATTTGGGGCACAGTGGCAAAACTTGGGGCACAGTGGCAACATTTGGGGCACAGTGGCAGCACATGGGGTACAGTGGCAACATTTGGGGCACCGTGGAAATATTTGGGGCACAGTGTCAGCACTTGGGGCACAGTGTCAGCACTTGGGGCAAAGTGGCAACATTTGGGGCACAGTGGCAATATTTGGGACACAATGGCAACATTTGGGGCACGGTGATAGCACTTGGGGCACAGTGGCAGCACATGGGGCACAGTGGCAGCACATGGGGCACAGTGAAAAAACTTGGGGCACAGTGGCAGCACTTGGGGCACAGTGGCAACATTTGGGGCACAATGGCAAAACTTGGGGCACAATGGCAAAACTTGGGGCACAGTGGCAGCATTTGGGGCACGGTGGCAAGATTTGGGGCACAGTGGCAGCGCTTGGGGCAAAGTGGCAACATTTGGGGCACAGTGGCAGCATTTTGGGGCACAGTGGCAAGATTTGGGGCACCGTGGCAAGATTTGGGGCACAGTGGCAAGATTTGGGGCACCGTGGCAAGATTTGGGGCACAGTGGCAACATTTGGGGCACAGTGTCAATATTTGGGACACAATGGCAACATTTGGGGCACGGTGATAGCACTTGGGGTACAGTGGCAGCACATGGGGCAAAGTGGCAACATTTGGGGCACAGTGGAAAAACTTGGGGCACAGTGGCAGCACTTGGGGCACAGTGGCAGCACTTGGGGCACAGTGGCAACATTTGGGGCACAATGGCAAAACTTGGGGCACAATGGCAGCATTTGGGGCACAGTGGCAGCATTTGGGGCACAGTGGCAATATTTGGGGCACAGTGGCAGCACTTGGGCCAACGTGGCAACATTTGGGGCACAGTGGCAGCATTTTGGGGCACAGTGGCAAGATTTGGGGCACAGTGGCAAAACTTTGGGCACCGTGGTAGCATTTGGGGCACAGTGGCAGCACAGGGCACAGTGGCTGCGTTTGGTAAAGTGGCTGCAATTGATGTTTGTTTGCACCCCCCCCCCCCCCTCCCGCCACTGATCAGATGGGAGCTCAGCCAGCCACAGTGCAAGGAACCCTTAGCAACCTGTGGAGGATCTCTAGAGTTCCACAGAGCCTGGTTGAGAATGGCGGCTCTAAACATTGCGTCATAGGAAATACTATGGATGTCTTCCAGGGACACTTTGCTGTCAAGTCTCAGGTCATGATCAGTAACACTATGGAAGACGGCGACATACTAGAGCGTGGAAAATCAATTTGCATTCTAATCGCTGCCCTAAGACATATAAACCCAGCCACCAAATCTCATATATTCTTATCTTGCATGTTAATGTGATTTCAAAGAAAGTGTTCCATCTTTTTAATCTGCAGCTTTCATTGGCCGTGGAGATCCTGCCATGGAGGTTGTTGTTCTTATTACAGAGTGACAACGCTCTGTCCTTGTCTCCTGATAGTGCTTCTGTGTTGTCACCCCGCCACACAGGTTTTGATGGAGACTACAGGTTGCTTCTCAACACATAGGGGCAGATCCACAAAGATACTACGCCGGCGTATCTCTTGATACGCCGCGTAATTTCAAATTTCCCGCGTCGTATCTTTGTTTTGTATCCTCAAAACAAGATACGACGGCATCTCGGATCGATCCGACAGGCGTACGTCTTAGTACGCCGTCGGATCTAAGCTGCAATTTTTCGGCGGCCGCTAGGTGGCGTTTCCGTCGAATTCCGTGTCCAGTATGCTAATTAACTATTTACGGCGATCCACGAACGTACGTCCGGCCGGCGCATTGTTTTTACGTCGTTTGCGTTCGGCTTTTTCCGGCGTATAGTTAAAGCTGCTGTTAAGTATGGCCGTCGTTCCCGCGTACAATTTTGAACTTTTTACGTCGTTTGCGTAAGTCGTTCGCGAATAGGAATTTGCGTAGAATGACGTCACCGTCGTAAGCATTGGCTGGTTCCGGTTTAATTTCGAGCATGCGCACTGGGATACCCCCACGGACAGCGCATGCGCAGTTAAAAAAAAACGTCGTTTACGTTGGGTCACGACGTATTTACATAAAACACGCCCCCATTACATCCATTTGAATTACGCCGCCAGAGATACACTACGCCTCCGTAACTTACGGCGCAAATTCTTTGAGGATTCGAAATAAAATAAATAAGTTACGGCGGCGTGGTGTATCTTAGATACGCTGCGCCCGGCGCAGAGGTACGTGGATCTGCCCCATAATGCTCAGTATATAATAATAATACATTTTCTGCATCTAATGCAATTTGCTTTGAATCTATTAGGCCGCTTTCACACTGAGGCGTCGGCAGTAAAGCGCCGCTATTTTTAGCAGCGCTTTACCGTCGTTGCGGGGGTATTTGGCCGATAGCGGGGCGCTTTTAACCCCCGCTAGCGGCCAATAAAGGATTAAAACCACACGCAAGGCGGCGCTTTGCCGGCGATTCGGCCGCGGTGCCCATTCATTTTAATGGGCAGGAGCTGTGGAGGAGCGGTATATACACCGCTCCAAAGATGCGGCTGCCAGGACTTTTTTTTAGCGTCCTGCCAGCGCACCGCTCCAGTGTGAAAGCCATCAGGGCTTTTACACTGGAGAGACAGCAGCGGCTCTTACAGAGGGCTTTGCAGGTGCTATTTTTAGCGTTATAGCGCCTGCAAAGCGCCCCAGTGTGAAAGGGGTCTTAGCCGTCTAAAAAAGGTACAAAAAGGAGGTCCCTCACTTTGCCAACATCCAAATATGTAGAAAAGGAAAGAGAAAGCAGGCCCCACTTACTCACAAAATTAGCGGACTTTTTAGGCACCACATGAGGAAGTCTATTTAGTTAAACTGTGGGTGATTTGGCGTCCAATAAAAGTGGTTCCAGCGGCGATTCGCCATGGGATCGCTTTTATGGGCAGTTGGAGAGGTGCCCCCACTGCCCACTGCCCACTGTCCACTGCTTCCCAGTCGTTTCCTCGCTTACCAGAGCCATTGGTAAAGGTGGAAACGATCCAATCCCCAGGAGCAACCCCCACTGGACTCTATGCCCTTGGAGGACCGGAGCGACGTCTGAGGTCACTTCCGCCTAATGATCTTAAAGGGACCATTTTTTTATGGAATTTTTTTGTAAAATACATTGGCCCGGATTCAGGTAGATTTGCCCCTTTCTTGCGGAGGCGCAGGGCAACGTTTTTGCCCTGCGCCCCCGCAAATTTACTGCGCTACCCACGATTCACAGAGCAGTAGCTCCGTAAATTGCGTGTGCACTGTGTAAACTTGCCCTGCGTAAGGGCGCCTAATGTAAATGATCCCGTAGGGGGCGGGAATCATTTAAATTAGGCGTGCTCCCGCGTCGAGCGTAGAGCGCATGCTCCGTCGGGAAACTTTCCCGACCAGCAATGCGGCAAATGACGTCGCAAGGACGTCATTTGCTTCCAAGTGAACGTGAATGGCGTCCAGCGCCATTCACGAATCACTTACGCAAACGACGTGAAATTCAAATTTCGCGACGCCGGAAAGACGGGTATACTTTAGCATTGGCTACCCCTACTATTAGAAGGGGCAGCCTTGCGCTAAACACGCCGTACGGAAACGACGTAACTTGCGTACGCAGGGCTCGCACAACATTGTGAATCGGTGTTAGTATGCAATTTGCATACTATACACTGAGCACAATGGGAGCACCCCCTAGTGGTCATCGCAAGAATGCAGCCTAAAATATGCGTGGCATAAGAGCCTTATGCCACGCAGATTTTAGGCTGCAGTCGGCGTTACGATGTTCCTGAATCAGGAGCATTCGTAACACCGGAGCAAGTCAGCAATTGCGCTGCGTAACCTATGGTTACACAGGCGCAATTGCTTCTTGAATCTGGGCCATTGTTTTTTTCTTTTGCTTTTAAGTGTATATTTGAGGTGTGAGGTCTTTTTGACCTTAGATTTCACAATAAAGAGGACCTGTCATGCTTATTTCTATTACAAGGGATGTTTATAAAAAAATAAAGTACATTTATAATTTAAAGCGCCCCATCCGAGCCCGCAGAAGCAAACGCATACGTAAGTCACACTCGCATATGAAAACGGTGGTCAAACCACACATGTGAGGAATTACCGCAATCGTTAGAGCGAGAGCAATAATTCTAGCACTAGATCTCCTCTGTAACTCAAAACTGGTAATCTGTAGAAATTTTTAAATCTTTGCCTATGGAGATTATTAAGTGTCAAATTTGTCACCATTCCACGAATAGGCGCAATTTTAAAGAGTGACATGTTGGGTATCAATTTACTGGGTGTAACATTATCTTTCACAATATAAAAAAAAATTGGGCTAACTTTACTGTTTTCTTATTTTTTTATTCAAAAAAGTGTATTTAAAAAAAATATATGTGTTTGTAAGACAGCTGCGCAAATACTGTACAGTGAGACCGCTATTTTATTCTCTATGGTGTCTGGAATATATATATAAATATAATGTTTGGGGGTTCTAAGTAATTTTCTAGCAAAAAAATGATTTTAACTTGTAAACACCAATAGCCAGATTCACGTAGAGTTACGCCGGCGTATCAGTAGATACGCCGGCGTAACTCCGAATCTGCGCGGTCGTATTTTTAAGTGTATTCTCAAATTGAGATACGCTTAAATGTTGCTAAGATACGACCGCCGTCGTATCTTAGCTGTCTGTTTACGCTGGCCGCTAAGGGCGTGTACACTGATTTACGCCTAGAATGCGTAAATCAGTGAGATACGCCTATTCACGAACGTACGCTTGCCCGTCGCAGTAAAGATACGCCGTTTACGTAAGGCGTTTTCAGGCCTAAAGATATTCCACCAAAAAGATGGCGCAGCCAATGTTAAGTATGGACGTCTGGAAACGCGTCGAATTTTTAAATTTTTACATCGTTTGCGTAAGTCGTCCGTGAATGGGGCTGGGCGTAATTTACGTTCACGTCGAAACCAATAAGTCTTTGCAGCCTAATTTGGAGCATGCAAAATGGGATACGTCCACGGACAGCGCATGCGCCGTTCGTTCAAAACGGCAATCACGTCGGGTCACGATTCATTAGCATAAAACACGCCCACCTCTTCACAATTTGAATTAGGCGCGCTTACGCCGGCACATTTACGCTACGCCGCCGTAACTTAAGACGCAAGTGCTTTGTGAATACAGCATTTGCCTCCCTTACTTACGGCGGCATAGCGTATATGAGATACGCTACGCCTGCCTAACGTTAGGCACGTCTTTATGAATCCAGCTACAAGAGTAAAAAAATAGGCCCGGCTCTTAACCGCTTAAGGACCGCCGCACGTCAATATACGTCGGCAGAGCGGCACGGCTGGGCACAAGCACATACAGGTAAGTTGCCTTGAAGAGCCCAGCCGTGGGTCGCGAGCGCGCAACCGGTTCCTGAGCTCCGCGACCTCGCCCGCGGGACCCGCGGGACCCCGATCGCCGCCGGTGGCCCACGAACGGGTCACAGAGCTGAAGAACAGGGAGAGGTAACGGTAACTTCTCCCCGTTCTTCCTAGTGAGAGTGTCACTGATCGTCTGTTCCCTGTCATAGGAAACGATGATCAGTGACGTCACACGCCAAGCCACGCCCCCTAACAGTTGGAATCACTCCCTAGGAAACACTTAACCCCTTCAGCGCCCCCTACAGGTTAACCCCTTCACTGCCAGTGTAATTTTCACAGTTAGCAGTGCATTTTTATAGCACTGATCGCTGTATAAATGACAATGGTCCCAAAATAGTGTCAAAAGTGTCCGATGTGTCGGCCATAATGTCGCAGTCACGATAAAAAAATCGATGATCAACGCCATTGCTAGTAAAAAAAAAATATATATTTATAAAAATGCCATAAAACTATCCCCTATTTTGCAGACGCTATAACGTTTGCGCAAACCAATCAATAAACGCTTATTGCAAAAAAAAATTTTACCAAAAATATGTACCAAAAGAATACGTATCGGCCTAAACTGAGGACAAAAATGTTTTTTATATATTTTTGGGGATATTTATTATAGCAAAAAGTCAAAAATATTGATTTTTTTTCAAAATTGTCACTCATTTTGTTTATAGCATAAAAAATAAAAACCGCAGAGGTGATCAAATACCACCAAAAGAAAGCTCTATTTGTGGGAAAAAAAGGATGACAATTTTATTTGGGAGCCACGTGGCACGACCGCGCAATTGTCAGTTAAAGCTGGAAATCTGCAGCCTTGGGGAGAAGTTGGGAATGCTGCGAGGCGTCAATGCTTAGTCAGCGGATTTGAGGACCCGTGGAGCAGAAGTGCTGGCAGGCAGCCATGATGCACATTCAGCTTTCTGTGGAACGAGGGGGAACTCTTGATCCCTTGCAACAGCTGAGACAGGGGCGCGGTGACAATGAGCACAGCATGGGAGGGGGGGGGGGGGGTCACAGCAGTCACAACAGCTGCCAAAATACAGCAAATTCTTTTCAGCGTTTAAATGGTTAACCCTTTCATAACCATGGAAATGAACATTCCAGCTGCCATTAAATAACAGATTAGAGGGGATGTCAATGATCATGTGGTTGCGCAAT
This sequence comes from Rana temporaria, assembly GCF_905171775.1. Lineage (NCBI taxonomy): Eukaryota > Metazoa > Chordata > Amphibia > Anura > Ranidae > Rana > Rana temporaria. The sequence continues at coordinate 14,676,509 of NC_053493.1, forward strand.
TACAGTACTATGTCTGCAGTCTCTGACTGTCTCCTGTACTATGTCTGCAGTCTCTGACTGTCTCCTGTACTATGTCTGCAGTCTCTGACCATCTCCTGTATTGTGTCTGCAGTCTCTGATCATCTCCTGTATTGTGTCTGCAGTCTCTGATCATCTCCTGTACTATGTCTGCAGTCTCTGATCATCTCCTGTACAATGTCTGCAGTCTCTGATCATCTCCTGTATTATGTCTGCAGTCTCTGATCATCTCCTGTACTATGTCTGCAGTCTCTGATCATCTCCTGTACAATGTCTGCAGTCTCTGATCATCTCCTGTATTATGTCTGCAGTCTCTGATCATCTCCTGTATCATGTCTGCAGTCTCTGATCATCTCCTGTATCATGTCTGCAGTCTCTGATCATCTCCTGTATCATGTCTGAAGTCTCTGATCATCTCCTGTACTATGTCTGCAGTCTCTGATCATCTCCTGTACTATGTCTGCAGTCTCTGATCATCTCCTGTAATATGTCTGCAGTATCTGACCATCTCCTGTATCATGTCTGCAGTCTCTGATCATCTCCTGTACTATGTCTGCAGTCTCTGATCATCTCCTGTACTATGTCTGCAGTCTCTGATCATCTCCTGTAATATGTCTGCAGTCTCTGACCATCTCTTGTATCACGTCTACAGTCTCTGACCATCTTCTGAGTCAAGTCTGCAGTCTCCGACCATCTCCTGTATCATGTCTGCAGTCTCTGATCGTCTCCTGTATTATGTCTGAAGTCTCTGATCATCTCCTGCTGTATCACGTCTGCAGTCTCTGATCATCTCCTGTATCGTGTCTACAGTCTCTAATCATCTCCTGTATCATGTCTGCAGTCTCTGACCATCTCCTGTATTATGTCTGCAGTCTCTGACCATCTCTTGTATCATGTCTGCAGTCTCTGATCATCTCCTGATCTTTGACTGATGATGGGGGGGGGAGAGGGGGTTTGTGTGAAATGCCACGTGGTGCCACCTCCCTGAAATGAGTTTTGCAGGTTGTGATGTCTGTTCTTCATCTGGTTAGGTGACACGGGTCAAAGGTCAGATTTATAGGCACACACCTGACCCTTATCCAAGATCCACCATCGGTAACCTCACCCATGATGACCTGTGTCTGGATCCTGCTTGTACCTCCGGAACTCCGCTTTTACCTTTCACATATTACATCATTGGGTGGCCCGGAGATGTCACATAGAGAGTTCCTTCTAGACCTTTCCCTCCCGTTGTACAGAGAAGGCTGCACGTGGTTTAATGGTGGCCTGGTCTTACAAATTGTTTCATAACCAATCCCCCTCCCAGACTACAGGACACGGCAAGGTGCAGGTTGCTATAGGCTGCTGCCATGTTCCAAAAGAGAATTGGGTACTGCTTTCAAGTAACAAGAGACTGCTAAAGACTGCTTTCATTACAGAAGACTGCTAGGAATGCCTTTTAATACAAGAGACTGCTGGAGGCTGTTTCCATTACAGGAGGCTGCTGGGAAATTCTTCAATTACAGGAGACTTTCAGATTACTTCCATTACAGGAAGCTGCTATAAATTACGGAGGACCAACCTTCCAGCAGAGCACCAGAGGTTGCTTCCATCACAAGAGACTGCTGTAGACTGTTTTCATCACAGGAGACAACCAGAGACAGCTTCCATCCAAGAAGACTGCTAGAGACAGGTTTCCCTAAAGGAGACTGCCAGAGACTGCTTCCATCACAGAAGACTGACAGATTGTTTCCATCACAGGAGACCACACAGAGACTGCTTCTCTCCCAGGAGACCCCCAGAGACTGCTTTCATGCCAGAAGACCACCAGAGACTACTTCCATCCCAGGAGACCACCAGAGACTGCTTTCATGCCAGAAGACCACCAGAGACTACTTCAATCCCAGGAGACCACCAGAGACTGCTTCCATTACAGACCACCAGAGACTGCTTTCATCCCAGGAGACCACCAAAGACTGCTTCCATCCCAGGTGACCACCAGAGACTTCTTCCATTACAGACCACCAGAGACTGCTTCCATCCCGGGAGACCATTAGAGACTGCTTCTATCCCAGGAGACCACCAGAGACTACTTCCATCCCAGAAGACCACCAGAGACTGCTTCCATCCAAGGAGACCCCCAGAGACTGCTTCCAGCCCAGGAGACCACCAGAGACTACTTCCATCCCAGGAGACCACCAGAGACTGCTTTCATGCCAGAAGACCACCAGAGACTGCTTCCATCCAAGGAGACCCCCAGAGACTGCTTTCATGCCAGAAAACCATCAGAGACTACTTCCATCCCAGGAGACCACCAGAGACTGCTTCCATCCCAGGAGACCACCAGAGACTACTTCCATCCCAGGAGACCCCCAGAGACTGCATCTATCCCAGAAGACCCCCAGAGACTACTTCTATCCCAGGAGATCACCAGAAACTACTTCCATCCCAGGAGACCACCAGAAACTGCTTCTATACCAGGGGACCATTAGAGACTGCTTTCATCACAGGTTACCACCAGAGACTACTTCTATCCCAGGGGACCATTAGAGACTGCTTCCATCCCAGGAGACCACCAGAGACTGCTTCCATTACAGACCACCAGAGACTGCTTCCATCCCAGGAGACCACCAGAGACTGCTTCCATTACAGACCACCAGAGACTGCTTCTATCCCAGTAGACCACCAGAGACTGCTTCCATTACAGACCACCAGAGACTGCTTCCATCCCGGGAGACCATTAGAGACTACTTCCATCCCAGGAGACCTCCAGAGACTGCTTCCATCCCAGGAGACCATTAGAGATTGCTTCCAGCCCAGGAGACCACAAGAGACTGGTTCCATTACAGACCACTAGAGACTGCTTGTATCCCAGGAGACCACCAGAGACTGCTTCCATCCCAGGAGACCACCAGAGACTGCTTCCATCCCAGGAGACCATTAGAGACTGCTTCCATCCCAGGAGACCTCCAGAGACTGCTTCTATTCCAGGAGACCTCCAGAGACTGCTTCAATCCCAGGAGACCAACAGAAACTGCTTCCATCCCAGGAGACCCTTAGAGACTGCTTCCATCCCAGGAGACCATTAGAGACTGCTTCCATCCCAGGAGACCATCAACGACTGCTTCCATCCCAGGAGACCACCAGAGACTGCTTCCATCCCAGGAGACCTTTAGAGACTGCTTCCCTCCCAGGAGACCACCAGAGACTGCTTCTATTCCAGGAGACCACCAGAGACTGCTTCCATCCCAGGAGACCATTAGAGACTGCTTCCATCCCAGGAGACCACCAGAGACTGCTTCCATTACAGACCACCAGAGACTGCTTCTATCCCAGGAGACCCTTAGAGACTGCTTCTATCCCAGGAGACCCTTAGAGACTGCTTCCATCCCAGGAGACCACCAACAACTTCTACTTACAGAAGACTGCCGAGACTGCTCATAATAGGAGACAGTTCTTTCGACTAGTCATAGGAATTTAAGACAACTAGCGAGTGTTTTAGGAAGGCGGCCAATACAAGAGCAACTGGCAAGGCTGTACTTTGTAAGTGTATCACCCCCAGGGCAGGGCCTGCAGAACACCTCCTCCTCTCCCCATCTCCATAATATAGTGGAAGGTGTTCTGTAGTACCTGGAGCAGACTATCAAAGATGGTTGAGATAACACTGCATAGAGTGTACAGGACAGCACTGGATTTTTGACAGGTTCAACTGGTTTTATTTTTTTTCTTACCTATAAATACTTTCATCAATATTTATCTTTAATCAAAAAGGGATAAATAAGAGAAGTTTATTGTTTGTGTTTACAAACGTAACTATTTGTTCAGTAAAGGTGCTGACTATACTGCCTTTCACAGATATCCACTAGGGGGAGCCTTTTCACACTTTTTTTTTAATGAAATGCTATAATACAAATATGACACAACAGAAGTGTAAACATGTGTGAAATGTGTGCCGGCAATTGTTTGACGTGTCATTGGGGAAGCTGTATTGTTGTCGACCTGATAAATATCTACGTGGTTCCATGCTAACTCTGGCTCTCTTCTCTGACAGTTTGATCACCTGGACTCCGATTGGCTGGGAATGCCGCCCGTTCCATCCGCTCGCTGCCTCTTTGGTCTTGGGGATTCTGAGAATTCCATCTACCTGATTGGTGGGAAAGAGCTGAAGGAAGGAGAGCAGACCCTGGACTCGGTCTTGTGCTACGACCGCCCGTGAGTATACGCCATATATACGAGTAGTCATCGGTCTATAGAGTGCTGGAAGGATGTGAGCGCCAAAACAATAAGACATCTCTAGCAAAAGCTTTAGTTAAACACAATGCAAACATAGAATGCCAACGTGTTTCGGCTGCTCACATCTCCTTCATCAGTGGCTGTGTGCTGGAAGTGAAAGAAAAATGTGTTCTGGATTTTAATTCTGTGCTTGGACATGGCTCTCTGTTTTTTGAGAGATCCCAAGAGGTCCCTTGGGGATCTGTAGAGTGCTGGAAGGATGTGAGTGCCACAACAATAAGATAATTCTAAGGAAAGCTTTTATTAAACAGGATACCAAAATAGAATGCCAACGTGTTTCGGCTGCTCACATCTCCTTCATCAGTGGTTGTGTGCTGGAAGTGAAAGAAAAATGTGTTCTGGATTTTAATTCTGTGCTTGGACGTGGCTCTCTGTTTTTTGAGAGATCCCAAGAGGTCCCTGGGGGATCTGTAGAGTGCTGGAAGGATGTGAGTGCACCAACAATAAGATAATTCTAAGGAAAGCTTTTATTAAACACGATACAAAAATAGAATTCCAACGTGTTTTGGGCGCTCACATCAGGAGTTGTGTGCCGTGCTGCTGTCAGTCTATTAAAACTGTTTAGGACTGCAATTCTGTGTTTGGATGAAGCTCTCTGTTTTCTGGGACATCCCACGGGGTCCCTGGCAAGTAATTCTAGAAAAAGCTTTTATTAAACACCATAACCAACGTGTTTCGGGTGCTCACGTCTCCTTCATCAGGGGTTGTGTGCTGACAATGAATACAAAATGTCTTCTGGACTGGAATTCTGTGTTTGGATGAAGCTTTCTGGGACATCCCAAGGGGTCCCTGGCAAGTAATTCTAGCAAAAGCTTTTATTAAACACCATAACCAACGTGTTTCGGGTGCTCACATCTCCTTCATCAGGGGTTGTGTGCTGGCAATGAATAAAAAATGTCTTCTGGACTACAATTCTGTGTTTGGTGGTAGCTCTCTATTATCTAGAACATCTCACTGGGTCCTCTGAGGGGATCTATAAGGCCCCATTCACACCTGAGCATAGTGTTTTCAGGCAGAAAGTCGCACAATTTTACAGCGATTTTTGCACTGTGTTTTTATCGCGATTTTGGACAGGTCAAAAGGTCACCAATGTAAAAAGCAGAAAAATTCCCAAATCTGCCTAAACAAAGTCCCAGAACTTGTTTGAGCTTCAGGCGTTTTGGATGTCATGGATATGCAATAATGTCTGGCAGCTTACCTTCTCCTCCATGTGTTCATTAGAGGCCTGACTCTCTTATCTGGCTGCCTTTATCATCTCTCCTCCCTGTATGGCTCCACCCCAGGCCATCCCAGGAACTCTATATTAACCAGTGCACTGCAGGTCTGCATTGCTGATCAACGTTGTGTGTTAGCTTTGTGTTCCTGTTTGCCGTGTGTTATGTTAATATCTCTGTGTACCGACTTTGGCTTGTCTACGACTACTCCTGTTTGCCTGTGACCCTGACCCTTGGCCTGTCCCTTGGTTATCCTCGTCTGCTTGTTGCCTCGACCTCGGCTTACCCTTCACTATTCCTTGTGTCCTGAGTGGTTGCTTCCCCTCTCTCCCTACGGAGTGTGACCTAGGGGACTCCAGGGGCTGCGACCTGGATCCAGTTGCAGCGAAGGCCATCCTCACCACTAGAGGCTCTGGTGAATACCAAACTGGATCTTAGACTCTGTGCCCAGGGGAATCTTTGGTTAGCTTCCTGTAGGATCCCTGTATGTGCCCCAGTGAACCTCTTCCCCATATCCATTCTGTGGTCCTTCCACAGCAGTCTGCTATTGGGTTCACTACCTCGTGGTGCATCCCTGCCTCCAACAGGGTGAACTTGTCATCTGACCACAGGTGACCTGACAGTTTGATCTGCCATGAACCCAGCCGATGTGCCGCTTTACGCAGACGATCCATTGCAGGGCATAGTCCGCAGACTTGAGACTCGGGAATATAATCAGACTCAAGTGATGCGATTCCTTCAGGATTTGGCTTCCCGCTTCGAGCAGCTCCAGACCTCTTTGGGAACCCTGAATCAGCAACCTCAAGTACAACCAACGACTGCACCTATCGCACCAGTCGCAGAGTCGCATTCACTACAATTGCCTGCTCCGTCTCGTTTCTCTGGGGACTCCAAGGCCTGCAGGGGGTTCCTTAGCCAATGCACTATTCATTTTGAGCTGCAGCCTCAACACGTTCTGTCTGATCAGGCTAAGATAGCCTATATCATTTCCCTCCTCTCCGGTGAAGCTTTAGCCTGGGCAGCCCCTCTGTGGGAACTGAATGATCCAGTGGTTTGTAGCCTGTCTGATTTCTTGAACCTTTTTCGGAACATCTTCGAAGAACCGGCTTGTGTCTCTTCAGCGGCCAGCGCCATTCTACATCTCCGCCAACAGTCAGCTTCTGTGGGACAGTATGCTCTTCATTTCCGCATACTGACGGGTGAGTTGAGCTGGAACAATGAGGCCTTAGTCGCAACCTTTTTGCATGGCCTTTCTGATAGGGTGAAGGATGAATTAGCAGGAAGAACCATCCCCACTAATCTGGACGAAGTTATCTCTTTGTGTAACCAGATAGATATTCGTTTCAGGAAAGGACCCTAGAAAAGCAACGCCGGCACCCCTTGGTCCTTAGCCAGCCTGACCTCCCCGCTCTTCGACCCGTGGCGCATCTCCTGCCAACTGAGGAACCCATGCAGCTGGGTCAGACCAGGCTATCTCCCGAGGAACGTGCTAAGCGTAGAACTCTGGGCCTGTGTCTCTACTGTGGGGGCAAAGGTAATTTTCGTGACACTTGTTCTCTTCGCCCGGAAAAACGCTTGGGTTCAATACATCTGGAAGGTGGAGAATTGGACCCAGAAATATCACCTTCACCTTCTCGTTTTCTTCTTCTTTCTGTGTTCCTTCATGTTGGTGCTTCTTCCCATTCGGTCTCGGCATATCTGGATTCCGGAGCCGCTGGCAATTTCATGGACTGGGAAATCGCATCGTCCATGAGACTTACCCCTTTGCCCCTCACCACACCATTGGTAGTCTTGGCGATTGATGGCACTGTTCTCTCAGGGGGTCCTATCCGTTTCCAGACACTCCCCCTGTTAAGATGTCAGTAGGGACACTTCACCAGGAGTGGATATCCTTCCTTATCCTACCTAAGGCCTCAGCTCCTATCGTTTTGGGCCTTCCTTGGTTAAGGCTCCATTCCCCACACATTGACTGGACTGCCGGACAGATCCTGGCTTGGGGTCCCTCCTGTTCCACGTCCTGCCTACCCAAGGTTGCCCCAAAGGAGAAACTTCCTGTTGCCACCATTCCAGTATCTTTTGCTCTTCCTACTGCATGTAGTGATTTCCGGGATGTGTCCTGCAATAGTCAGGCCGATGTACTCTCTAGCCCATGTGGCACTCTGGATGAGGAGCCCACCTGTGAACCTGAGCCGATCATGCACTCCAGTTTGCATAACAGTTTACCTTTGTCTCTCCCTAAAACGCGCAGCCAAGCTGGCTTGTCTGCAAGTCGCTACGCCTTGTGATGCGATTCGGGTAGTCGCTACACCTGACTATGCTATTCAGTCAGCCTCTGCATCAGTTATGCCAGCCCATGCCCAGTGAGCCTCCTACTTTCTCTTGTTCAGGACTTTCTGCAACCTGTCTAAGGGGCTCAATCCATCCTTTGGATAGATTGCCTCATTCTGCCAAGTGGAGTTTTCAACCTTTTTTTCAGGGCTCTCTGCATTCCACTGGTCCTTCTGCTATCCAGCTTGACTCCTGTGTCATGTCACCTTCTAACCAACCTGACCTCAGGGTTCCTCTGACCTTTGCCCAGTATGATGGTCCTGTGCTAGATGCCCAGTTCATCTTTAAGGGTCTGAGGGATCCTCCTCAGATTCCTGTTGATCCTCTCTTGCTCTTGCTTATTCCTAAAAGGCCTTTGGTCCTCAATGATTCCTCTCGTCCTCCCCCTACCTCGGTTCCGCTCTCTGAGGATAATCTAAAGTATTAACTTGGTCGAAATCTGGATTCTTGGCTCTGCAGAGGCATTCTTCAGTACCTTGTGCATTGGAGAGGGTTTGGTCCTGAGGAGGTGTCTTGGATTTCTGCATCTGAGGTCTTTGTGCCTCGTCTGTTGAGGAGGTTTCATCTGGGATTTCCCTTTAGGCCTGGGCCAAGGCGGGGGAGGGGCCATAAGAGGGAGGGTACTGTCATGGATATGCAAAAATGTCTGGCAGCTTACCTTCTCCTCCATGTGTTCATTAGAAGCCTGACTCTCTTATCTGGCTGCCTTTATCATCTCTCCTCACTGTATGGCTCCACCCCAGGCCATTCCAGGAACTCTATATTAACCAGTGCACTGCAGGTCTGCATTGCTGATCAACGTTGTGTGTTAGCATTGTGTTCCTGCTTGCCGTGTGTTACGTTATCTCTGTGTACCGACTTTGGCTTGTCTCCGACTACTCCTGTTTGCCTGTGACCCTGACCCTTGGCCTGTCCCTTGGTTATCCTCGTCTGCTTGTTGCCCCGACCTCGGCTTACCCTTCACTATTCCTTGTGTCCTGAGTAGTTGCTTCCCTTCTCTCCCTACAGAGCGTGACCTAGGGGACTCCAGGGGCCGCGACCTGGATTCAGTTGCAGCGAAGGCCATCCTCACTACTAGAGGCTCTAGTGAATACCAAACTGGATCTTAGACTCCGCGCCCTGGGGAATCTTTGGTTAGCTTCCTGTAGGATCCCTGTTTGTGCCCCAGTGAACCTCTTCCCCATATCCACTCTGTGGTCCTTCCACAGCAGTCTGCTATTGGGTTCACTACCTCGTGGTGCATCCCTGCCTCCAACAGGGTGCACTTGTCATCTGACCACAGGTGACCTGACATTGGAGCTTCCGGCTTCAGGCGTTTTGGAGTGGAGATGTGAACCATCTCTATAGAGAATAATTGATTTTTTTCCCCTCCAGCGTTTTGTAGCTTCAGGCTTCAAGCTACAAAACGCTCAGGTGTGAAAGGGGTCTAAAGTGTTGGAAGGATGAGAGTGCCACAACTATTAGATAATTCTAGCAAAACTTTTATTAAACATGATAGAAACATAGAATTACAACGTGTTTCGGGAGCTCACATCTCCTTCACCAGGGGTTGTGTGCTGGCAGTGAATAAAAAATGTGCTCAGGACTGCAATTCTGTGTGTGGAGGTAGCTCTCTGTCATCTGGGATTTCCCAAGAGGTCCCTGGGGGATCTATAGAGCATTGAAAAGATGTGAGTGCCACACCAATAAGATAAGACACCAAAAGCTTTTATTAAATGTGATGCAAACATAGAATTTCAACATGTTTCAGGTGCTCACATCACCTTCATCAGAGGTTGTGTGCTGGAGATTAATTTAAAATGTGCTCAGGACTGCAAATCTGTGTTTAAAGGTAGCTGCCTGTCATCTGGGACTTCCCATGGGGTCCTCTGAGAGGATCTATAGAGTGCTGGAAGGATGTGAGTGCCACAACTATTAAGCAAAAGCTTTTATTAAACACGATGCAAACATGTTTCGGGTGCTCACATCTCCTTCATCAGGGGTGTGTGCTGGCAGGAAAAGAAAAATGTGTTCTGGATTGCAATTCTGTGTTTGGAGGTGGCTCTCTGTTATTTGGGACACCCCAAGGGGTGCCTGTGGGATCTATAGAGCACTGGAAGGATGTGAGTGCCACAACTATTAGGTAATTCTAGCGAAAGATTTTATTAAACACAATGCAAACATAGACTTCCAACGTGTTTCGGGTGCTCACATGTCCTTCATCAGAAGTTGTGTGCTGGCAGTGAATGAATATGTGTTCTGGATTGCAATTGTGTAAAGAAAATATGTGAAGGAGATATGAGTGTGTGACTGTGGGGGGACATTAGAGTGTAAGCTCCTCTGGTGCAGAGACTGATGTGACCGGCTCGGTGTTCTTTGTATAGCACTGTGGTATATGTCAGAGCTATATAAATGTATAATTATAATAGTGTGTGACTGTGGGGGGACATTAGAGTGTAAGCTCCTGTGGTGCAGAGAGTGATGTGATTTGTCTTCTGTGATATATGTCGGAATAAACTTAATACATTTTTTTGCAGTTATAAAAATGTTGCCTTTTAAGTCCATTTATTTTTTTTTTTTTTCAAATAACAGTTTTTTTTATTTTCGTAAAAGGTCAATACAAAATATAAGTCCATTTATTTTTGATGTCTCATTAATGTCTCTGTTAAATTATTTTCAGGTCCTTCAAGTGGGGGGAGTCAGACCCCCTGCCCTATCAGGTGTATGGACACTCTGTGGTGTCCCATGAGAATCTGGTCTATGTGATTGGAGGGAAGGGGAGCGATAAGTAAGTAACACATTGACATGGAGGCCATGGCTATGGAAGCTCCATTGTTATATAGGATCGGCCTGCTTTCCTTCCAGTCTTGTACTTCATTGCCTTTTCCAACAAATGATATTCCATTTCGGGTGGGGACCTGTGAGAGAAGCAACGCAGAAAATTTCTGTAAAAAAACAAAGAAATGCAGCGCTTTGTGATACTGAACCTTACAAATGCATAGGTAGTGCCATAAACAATGAAAATAAATATTGATAAAAAACTATGTGACAAGCAAGCTCACAGTGAAAGAGATTAAGTAGTATTCCTTTAATGTCAAGAGTCCAACATTTTTTATTTTTTTTTCTCCCAATTTTCATCAATCCACAGAGAAAAGTGCAAATTGAGGTATCGTACGTATTACACCAAACTATAAAAAGCATAAAGCATAGGATTCCTCTCCAAACGACTTCCAAACTTGAATGTGTCAGCAGCTTGTACAAACAAGCATGTATCCGAGCTCCTCCACCATCCTGGCCCCTCCCCTACATGTGACGACACAGGACTAATCACGTGTCTTCCTCAGGGGGATCCAAGCTCCTCCACTGTCCTAGCCCCTCCCCTACATGTGACGACATAGTGCTAATCTCGTGTCTTCCTCAGGGGGATCCAAGCTCCTCCACTGTCCTGGCCCCTCCCCTACATGTGACATCATAATGCTAATCTTGTGTCTTCCTCAGGGGGATCTGTGCTCCTCCACTGTCCATGCCCCTCCCCTACATGTGACGACACAGGAATAATCACGTGTCTTCCTCAAGGGGATCCAAGCTCCTCCACCACCCTGGCCCCTCCCCTACATGTGAAGACACAGGGCTAATCACGTGTTTTCCTCAGAATTTCTGTAGCTTCCCTGCTGTCCATCCCCCCCAAATGACCATATTGAAGTTTGCACTCTTTTGCAGCAACATACATCTTTTGGGAGGGTGACACCATCATTTGGCTTTGTTGTGGCCTCAGCTCAGCGGGTGGGGGGTTTCCAGGAGTTCTGGTGGACACCTCACCATTAGGGTCCCCAAGAACTGAAAGGAAGCAGCATTAGAACTAACTTGATGTGAAATAACAGTTCTGGCGTACGGTATAACTAAAGGCAAAACTTTTTTTGGTGGTGGGGGGGCAATAGAACCCCTGTCAGGTTTTTATTACTGTATGTGCCCCTATTAGGCAGATGTGGCCTCTCTATTTGTTCTTTGTACTGTTATCCCAAATTTGGGGTTGTCCCCAGAACAGAAAAAAAGGGAAATCTTCCAATGAGGACACTAGTTCTGTTGACATCCAGGGATTTCCTCTCACTTCCTGTTTGGCTATGGGACAGGAAGTGAAGGGAAATCTCCACAACGAGGCACAGATGGCAGAAAAAAATGACAGAGGTTATAACCCTCCTTTACTCTATCCAAAATGGAAAAAAAATGCTTTGCCTACAGTTCTAGCATCTGCTTTGGGAGAAATTGTGCCCTATCATTGGTATCAGTGGGAGGAATAGTGACCCATCATTGATATCAGTGGGAGGAATAGTGACCCATCATTGGTGTCAATGGGAGGAATGGTGACCCATCATTGGTGTCAGTGGGAGGAATAGTGACCCATTATTGGTGTCAGTGGGAGGAATGGTGAACCATCATTGGTGTTAATGGGAGGAATGGTGACCCATCATTGGTATCAGTGGGAGGAATAGTGTCCCATCATTGGTATCAGTGGAAGGAATGGTGACCTATCATTGGTGTCAGTGGGAGGAATAGTGTCCCATCATTGGTGTCAGTGGGAGGAATGGTGACCTATCATTGGTGTCAGTGGGAGGAATAGTGTCCCATCATTGGTGTCAGTGGGAGGAATGGTGACCTATCATTGGTATCAGTGGGAGGGATAGTGACCCATTATGGGTGTCAGTGGAAGGAATAGTGACCCATCATTTGTGTCAGTGGGAGGAATAGTGACCTATGATGGGTGTCAATGGAAGGAATAGTGCCGCATTATTGGTTCCTGACCCCGTTGAACAAACAATATAAAATTAAGCTGACCTCGGCTCTCTTCACTCTCTGCAGGAAATGTCTGAACCGTCTTTGTGTCTACAACCCCAAGAAGTTTGAGTGGAAGGATTTGGCTCCCATGAAGACGGCTCGCTCTCTGTTCGGTGCAACCATTCACAACGGGAAGATTCTCATCGCTGCCGGAGTCACCGACACCGGGCTCACCAATAGCATCGAGGCCTATGATATCAAGACTAACAAGTGAGTGACACCAAACCATCATTCTATATTTAAAGAGACCCTGCCACCAAACTAACGCAAAATGTCAGCCCCGCCCTGTACCGGCGCTGCCATTATGGTGCATGTGCAGATGCGCCAAAGGGCTCTTCAGTGGCTTTGGGGGTCCTGGCTGACAGAACCCTTTGATAAATCTGAACATGTGCAAGTGACTTTCCACGCATGCGCAAGGACGGGAAAGGTTTGGGACTTCCATGATAGATGCTTTTGCGCATGCGTGGGGAAACATGATGGTCATGGGGCCACAGGACCCGAATGCCTGATGGTACAATTATACAATCTGTTGGGCAACTAATACACAGATGGTATAATTGTACCATGTCACAAATTCTTTGTATGACTAGATAGAGCTAATGTTTTTTTCTCAGCTTGTTTTTAAAACTATTAATTTTTAATAGCTTTTGTAATAATAAAAAAAATATTTTTCTATATTGAGATTGTTATCTCAAGTTCTTATGGTTCCATTAAAGTCCATTATTTTTAGTTATAATTTTATATATTTTTATTATATTTACTTTATTATTTATTATATATGTTTATGTATTCAATTATTTTATTATATATTTTTATTATTTATCATTTTATATATTTTTATTATATTTATTTTATTGTTTATTTATTACATTTATTTTATTATTTATTATATATGTTTATGTAGTATAATATTTGTATTATATTTATTTTATTATTTATTATGTAAGTTTATGTATTATTTTATTATGTATTTTTATTATTTATCATTTTATATATTTTGATTATATTTATTATATTATTTATTTTATATGTTTATGTATTATATTAATACATTATATATTTTAATTATTTATCATTTTATATATTTATTTTATTATTTATTATATATGTTTATGTATTCAATTATTTTATTATATATTTTTATTATTTATCATTTTATATATTTTTATTATATTTATTTTATTGTTTATTACATGTATTTTATTATTTATTATATATGTTTATGGACTATAATATTTTTATTATATTTATTTTATTATTTATTATGTATGTTTATGTATTATTTTATTATGTATTTTTATTATTTATCATTTTATATATTTTGATTATATTTATTTTATTATTTATTTTATATGTTTATGTATTATATTAATACATTATATATTTTGATTATTTATCATTTTATATATTTTTATTATATTTATTTTATTATTTATTATACATGTTTATGTATTATAATATGTTTATTATATTTATTTTATTATTTATTTATTATATTTATTTCAGTATTTATTATATATGTTTATGTATTATATTAGCGTACTATATATTTTTATTATTTATAATTTGATATATTTTTATTATTTATAATTTGATATATTTTTATTATATTTATTTTGTTTATTATATATGTTTTATGTATTATATTATCTTATTATATATTTTTTATTATTTATATATATATATATATATATTTTTTTTATTATATTTATTTTATTATTTATTTATTATTTATATCTTATTATTTATTATATGTGTTTATATATTATATTATTTTAATATATATTTCTATTATTTATTATTATTTGATTTCTATATTATATTTTATTTTGCTATAAAATATAAATATGAATATATATATATATGTATTATATTATCTTATTATATATTTTTTATTATTTATAATTGTATATATTTTTATTATATTTATTTTATTATTTATATCTTATTATTTATTATATGTGTTTATGTATTATATTATTTTAATATATATTTCTATTATTTATTATTATTTGATTTCTATATTATATTTTATTTTGCTATATATTTAAGAGTTGTCTGTTGCTGACCCTCTGTTGTTCCTCAGGTGGGAAGATTTCACGGAGTTCCCCCAGGAGCGCAGTTCCCTCAGCATGGTCAGCATTGCTGGAATGCTATTCGCTATCGGAGGATTTGCCACGGTGGAGAATGAGAGTGAAGAATTGGTGCCGACAGAACTGAACGACATCTGGAGGTGAGAAAAGAAAAAAACGTTTTGTCATTTTGGGTGGATATGCTCTCATTGTCAGCTATTCTTTTAACCCCTTCAACCCCGGGCACTTTTACCCCCTACCTGCCCAGGCCAATTTTCAGTTTTCAGCACTGTCACACTTTGAATGACAATTGCGCGGTCGTGTAACACTACCCACTACTTTTTTTATCATTTTTTTCTATTGATGCTATTCAATCACCACTGTTTTTTTTTTTTTTTTTTTTTTGCTAAATTAACAAAAAAAAGATGGAAAATTTAAAAAAAAATATGTTTTTCTTTCGTTTTTGTTATACAATTTTGCAAAATTTCGATCAAAATTTATTCTGCTACATTTTTTTTTGTTGAGAAAATAACCTCAATCAGTGTATAATATTTAGTCTGTAGGAAAGTTATAGGTGCCAGATTCTCGTAAACTGGCTTAAAAATGCAGCGGCGTAACGTATCTCATTTACGTTACGCCGCCGCAAGTTTTACGGGCAAGTGCTTGGTTCACAAAGCACTTGCCTGTAAAGTTGCGGCGGCGTAACGTAAATCCTCCGGCGCAAGCCCGCCTAATTCAAATGATCCGGGTAGGGGGCGTGGATCATTTAAATTAGACGCGTTCCCGTGCCGAATGTACTGCGCATGCGCCGTCCCTAAAATTTCCCGACGTGCATTGCGCTAAATGACGTCGCAAGGACGTCATTGGTTTCGACGTCAACGTAAATGGCGTCCAGCCCTATTCACGGACGACTTACGCAAACAACGTAAATTTTTAAATTTCGACACGGGAACGACGGCCATACTTAACATTGGCTGCGCCTCATATAGCAGGGGCAACTTTACGCGTCGCAAATCTTACGTAAACGTCGTAACTTCACTGCGTCGGTCGGGCGTACGTTCGGGAATTCGCGTATTTTGCTAATTTGCATACTCGACGGGGAAAACGACGTCGGCGACACCTAGCGGCGGAAAAAATAATTCCATTTAAGATCCGACAGCGTAAGAGCCTTACGCCTGTCGGATCTAATGGTTATCTATGCGTAACTGATTTTAAGAATTAGTCGCATAGATATGACGGCCAGGATTAGGACTTACGATGGCGCACATTGTGTTGCGCCGTCGTAAGCCCTTTCAGAATCTGGGCCCATGAGTTCACAAACTATGGGATATATATTTGAAAATCGATCAGTCCTGATGTACTGACGGCCGATCTAATTTCTTGAGTCCCTAAAACACCAGGACAGTAGAAATATCCCCCAAATTAGCCCTTTATGGAAAGTAGACAGTCCAAGGTATTTAGTAAGAGGTATGGCAAGTTTTATGAAGTTGTCATTTTTTGTCCAAATTTTTGGGAACATTAAGGAAATTTACATTTTTTTTTTCCACAATTTCTTTTTTCATACTATTACCAGTGCAGTACAGTATTATAATGTAACTTGTGTGGCGGCGATCAGGGACACTGACTGGTGACAGTATGTTAAAAAATTTAAATTATATAATAATTTAATAATTTTTTTAAAAAGTTTTATTTTTATAAAAAAAAAATATGATTTTTTATATATATATATATATATATATATATATATATATATATATATATATATATATATATATATATATATATATATATATATATAAAAAAATATGTATATATATATATATATATATATATATATATATATATATATATATATATATATACTGTGAACGGAGCAATACAATGTAACTACAGTAACACTATACTTCTCTTGGGAGGTGATTAGGCGTTTTTTTTTTTTTTTACACACTATAATTGCTTATATCTATGAATTTCACTGTTCTAATCAACCATTTTTTTAATGAATAAAATGCAGCTAATCGCATAGTACAGATGGACTGTAATTAATTGGCCCTGTCTGTACCATGTGAACACTGTGACCAATCACAGTGAGCAACACAGATGTACACAGTGAATGGCATGAATGGAAGCCATCCACTGTGTACAATTGTCATGTGATCTGCTGTGATTGGTCACAGCGATCACATGGTATCGACATCTGGCCGGCACATTGATCTGTCATTGGCTGTGTCTGGTGGATCAGGTTCATCACCCGAGAACAATATAAAAAAACTGGAGCCTCACGGAGTGGGCGGGGCTATATAGGTATACTAGGGTTAGCCCTAACAGTTTTTGACAGTGTCCAATCGCCTGAAGGTAGCAGCATGTTGGTGGGGTGCAGTGTGGTCCGTGTGGCAGCAATAATACACACACCCCCAGATACCCCCACTCTAATTACACCCCCAGATACCCCTACTCCAATTACACCCCCCAGATACCCCTACTCCAATTACACCTCCCCCAGATACCCCCACTCTGATCACCCCCCTCAGATACCCCCACTCTAATTACACCCCTCAGATACCCCCACTCTGATCACCCCCCAGATACCCCCACTCTGATCACCCCCCAGATACCCCTACTCTAATTACACCCCCCCTTATACCCCCACTCTGATCACCCCCCTCAGATACCCCCACTCTAATTACACCCCAGATACCCCCACTCTAATTACACCCCCCCAGATACCCCCACTCTAATTACACCCCCCTCAGATACCCCCACTCTGATCACCCCCCAGATACCCCCACTCTGATCACACCCCCCCTCAGATACTCCCACTCTAATTACACCCCCCGATACCCCCACTCTGATCACCCCCCTCAGATACCCCCACTCTGATCACCCCCCTCAGATACCCCCACTCTGATTACACCCCCCTCAGATACCCCCACTCTGATCACACCCCAGATACCCCCCAGATACCCCCACTCTGATCACCCCCCTCAGATACCCCCACTCTGATCACACCCCTCAGATACCCCCACTCTGATCACACACCTCTCAGATACCCCCACTCTGATCACACCCCTCAGATACCCCCACTCTGATCACACACCTCTCAGATACCCCCACTCTGATCACACCCCCCTCAGATACCCCCACTCTGATCACACCCCCAGATACCCCTACTCTAATTACACCCCCCAGATACCCCCACTCTGATCACCCCCTCAGATACCCCCACTCTAATTACACCCCCCTCAGATACCCCCACTCTGATCACCCCCCAGATACCCCCACTCTGATCACACCCCCCTCAGATACCCCCACCCTGATCACACCCCTAGATACACCTCCACCCTGATCACACCCCCCAGATTCCCCTTCTCTGATTACCCCCCAGATATTCCAACTCTGATCACACCCCCAGATACCCCTTCTCTGATCGTCCCCCCCCCCACAATATAAAAAACTGGAGCCTCACGGAGTGGGGCACGGATTTGTGGCACTGTGGGCAATGGCAGGTGGCACTGGTGGGCACTGATGAGGCGGATGTGCCTCTTCCACTCCGGACTGATGTCCCTTGCACAAGAGTCAGTGATTGGCTATCAGCGTGAGGAGAAAAATAAAACGATTACCGAGCTTTGTTTACATCACATGATCAGCTGTCATTGGCTGACAGCTGATCACGTGGTGAGGGGCCAGGGTCGGCCCCTTACTCCGATCTGTGATCACCCGAATCTCATTGACTCAGTGATCGCAGCGCGTGGGGAGCGTGCAAAGGGGAGGATGTCTATTGACGGCCTCCCGGCAAAGCAGGGTTATACTCTAGGGTTAGCCCTAACAGTTTATGTCAGTGTCCAAAAGACAGTATCTGGTGGGTGTAGCCTCATCAGTGCCCATCAGTGCAGCCTCATCAGCGTGAATCAGTGAAGAAGAAAAAGTACCTGTTTCCAAAATTTTATAACAAACTATGAAATAAAAAATGATTTTTTTCATAATTTTTGTTTATTTAGCAAAAAATAAAAAACCCCGGTGGTGATTAAATACCACCGAAAGAAAGCACTATTTGTGTGAAAAAAAATGTAGTTTGGATACAGTGTTGTATGACCGCGCAATTGTCATTCAAAGTGTGAGAGCGCTTAAAGCTGAAAATTGTCCTGGGCAGGAGGGGGGTAAAAGTGTCCAGTAGGCAAGTGTGGCATTGAAAACCCTTTAGGTAAAAAACCTCCTGTGATGCAGCACCCCCCTAGAGCCCCCCTTTTACTTACCTGAACCCGGTCTTACCAGCGACGGAGAAGAGCACACCAGCTGCAGCCAGTGTCTCGGGGTCCTGATTGGACAGATTGATAGCAGTGCAGCCATTGGCTTCCGCTGCTGTCAATCAAATCCAATGACGCGGGGGGCAGGGCCGAGTCCTGCTGTCTGTGTCAATAGACGCAGCAGCAGGACTCGTAGGCGCACCTGCACGTGTGTCCCGGGGGAGAGCGGCTCTCCTGTGGGGAGAAGAGGAGGAGCCAGGAGTGCCGCTGAGGGACCCCAGAAGAGGAGGATCGAGGCCACTCTGTGTAAAACCAACTTCACAGAGAAGGTAAGTATGACATGTTTGATTTTTTGTTTTTTTAAAACGAACCTTTAGATGTCCTTTAACTCCTTTAGATCTGCGCGATATCCGAATGACGGCTACAGCGCGGACCTGCTTTGCCGGGAGGCCGTCAATAGACATCCTCCCCTTTGCACGCTCCCCACGCGCTGCGATCACTGAGTCAATGAGATTCGGGTGATCACAGATCGGAGTAAGGGGCCGACCCTGGCCCCTCACCACGTGATCAGCTGTCAGCCAATGACAGCTGATCATGTGATGTAAACAAAGCTCGGTAATCGTTTTATTATCCCTCTTGTGCAAGGGACATCAGTCCGGAGTGGAAGAGGCACATCCGCCTCATCAGTGCCCACCAGTGCCACCTGCCATTGCCCACAGTGCCACAAATCTGTGCCCACCAGTGCAAAACAGTGCCACAATCAGTGCCCACCAGTGCCACAAATCAGTGCCCATGAGTGCCACCTATAAATGCCCACCAGTGGTGCCAATCAGTGCCATCTAGCAGTGCTGCCTATCAGTGTCACCTACCAGTGCCAATCAGTGCCCCTCACTGCCACCTATTAGTGCCCATCACTGCCACCTATCGGTGCCCATCACTGCCAGCTATCAGTGCCACCTATTAGCGCCACTTCTCAGTGCCCACCAGTGCTACCTAGCAATGTTCTTCAGTGCCACCTCTCAGTGCCCACCAGTGCCGCCTTATCGTTAACCATCAGTGCAGCCTCATCAGCGTACATCCATAAAGGAGAAAAATTACCTGTTCGCAAAATTTTATAACAAAATATAAAACGGTTTTGTATTTTTTTTTTTTTTTTTTTTAATGTGGTATTTTTTTAATTTTTTTTAACAAAAAATAAAAAGCCCAGAGGTGATCAAATACCACCAAATAAAAGATCTATTTGTGGGAAAAAAATATATAAAAATGTCATATGGATACAGTGTTGTATGACCGCGCAATTGTCAGTCAAAGAGTGACAGCGCTAAAAGCTGAAAATTGTCCTGGGCGGGAAGGGGGTAAAAGTGCCTGGTATTGAAGCGGTTAAAAAAGGTCAACATTACCAGTTGCCAACCTGCCCAGCAGTGGCGGGATAAGGTCATCCAGCGCCCAGGGCAAAGATGACAAACTGCGCCCCCCTTTCCCTTAGGGTTAGGGTCAAGGTGCCCTCCCATCCCTTCAATAAACCATTGCGCCAGGGGCAGCCTTCTCTCCTGCCCACCCCTTGTACCGGCCCTGCTGCCCAGTGTGGAAGCGGCAGATCACACACAGTGCCCACGTTGAGATGTTTTATATTGTGTGTTGTACTTCCAGGTATAATGAAGACGAGAAGACGTGGGAGGGAATGCTCCGCGAGATCCGTTACGCCTCCGGCGCGACTTTCATCCCCGTGCGCCTCAATACACTGCGGCTGACAAAAATGTAACGAGATTCCGCCATCAAGAGCCGGACGTGATGAGTTGTGGAAAACGGGGGAAAAATAAAAATTGAAAGAGCCGAACTCGGGATGTTACACGGCCAAGTCTGAACCTGACCTCGGAATGAGGGAGGAGGAGGCCACAGAAAGTTTATTGAAAGGACTTTAATATTTGAAAATAATTATTTTACTCATTTACAGTATATAGTGCCAACATATTCCACAGGACTGAACCATTCACACCCACCTGTGTCCCCAGAGGAGCTTACAATGCAGTGTCCGCAGCACATGACAGCACCTTGCCTTAGATCTTCTTTCACAAGCCACTTGCGTAATATTGAAGAACACATATCTGGCATCCCTTTAGATGTGCATGCTCTTCCCTGCTGGACTCTGGGTGCTGCAGACTTAAGCTGTACACAGGGCTGTCTTAATAAGAGGGCACATCTGTGCACTGTCCAGGGGCCCCAGCGACATTGGGGGGCCCATGCACTTACCCCAAAGCAGCTGGTCCTTGAGCCCACACTGCCCTGAAATTGGGGGCCCCATGATGGCAAGAGTGATAGATGCCAAAGGGAGGCAGTCTGCCTCCTACCTACTTAAAGCGGTAGTTCACCCTGACCCACATGATGTTACCATCGAGACAGGCATTGTAGCGCGAGCTACAGTATGCCTGTCCCGATTTTTTTAACCCCGTACTCACCTCGTAGTCGTCCATCGTAGATTTCGGCTCCCGCGGGGAATGGGCGTGCCTATGGAGAGGGAGGATGATTGACGGCCGGCCCTGGCACGTCACTCTCCCCGAAGACAGCCGGAGTAGGTCTCGGCTCTTCACGGCGCGTGCGCACAGGCTATGCGCACGCGTCGTGAAGACCAAGCCTATTTCGGCTATTTCCGGAGAAGCGTGACGCGCCAGAGCCGGCCGTCAATCATCCTCCGTCTCCAGAGGCACGCCCATTCCCTGGTATCTTCGATGGACGACTACAAGGTGAGTATGGGGGGAAAAAATTCGGGACAGGCATACTGTAGCTCGCGCTACAGTGCCTGATTTAAAGGTAAAAGAAATTTTTTTTTTTTTTTCCTGTCGATAGGGTGAACCCCCGCTTTAATGTCTGTTTTCCTGCACTGTCATCATTGTAGGGGCCCCAGAGCAGGGGAGGGCTGGCATCCTTAGGCCTGGGGGGCAAGTCCAGTCAAGTTGGCCATAGAGCGTGGAAAAGTGATGGATCGAGGAAAACAGTCTAAGGTTTTTCAAGATCGCAAGAGTCCGCACAGAGCCTCCCCCTTACATCAGAGTCCGCACAGAGCCTCCCCTTACATCAGAGTCCGCACAGAGCCTCCCCTTACATCAGAGTCCGCACAGAGGCCCCCCTTACATCAGAGCCCCCCCTTACAGAGTCCACACAGAGGCCCCCCTTACATCAGAGTCCGCACAGAGGCCCCCCTTACATCAGAGTCCGCAGAGAGGTCCCCCCCTTACATCAGAGTCCCCCTTTACATCAGAGTCCGCACAGAGGCCCCCCTTACATCAGAGTCTGCACAGACCCCATATACATCAGATCTGATGTAAGGGGTGTTCTGCGAAACTTGATTTAAGGGTGCATGCTGTGGACTATTGTGTAAAGAGGGTCTCTGCTCACCAAAGCCTGCCCCCCTCCCCTTTAACAAAGTCCACAGGACACCCCTTTTTATACACTGGGAGGCAGGAGAGACTAGAGAGGATGAGCTTACCAGGATGGAGGCTGAGGCGCAGGCAGGCTGTCTGATGCTTTTCGCTGAGACTGAGCTATGTGTGAGACGAGACATAGCTCAGCTCTGCAGCCATCTACCTCGGAGCTGACGCAGGCACGGCTGCACAGTGGGAGGTGAGCAGCGGCCGTGACCTGTGTTAACAGAGCTCCAGCAGGCATATTCCTGCTCTCCAAAAACAGCATTTGGTAGTGGCGGCCGGTGGCTGTGCATAGTGTCACCAGCCCAGGGGGATATTTCCACCCTGCCCCCCCTGCCAGCCCTTCCCTGCCCCAGAGCATTACTTTGCCCAGGGGCCCATGATGCTATTAAGACGGTCCTGGCTGTACAATCTGCTGGTCAGTTGCTTGAGTACAGTTTATTACAGTGTTACCAAGCAACTGATTAGCCGATTGCAGAACTAAAGTCTGCACCACCCACTGGCCATCAGAGAGGAACATGTATGACTAAAGGGATGCTGGGGATGTGTTCTTTCATAATGCTCAGGAATAGCAGTTCAGTAACTGACACCAACCCTAAAGATCATGGCCACACGTAATGGATTATAGAAGTAATTATAGGCTGAGAAAAGGAAAGTCTCGCTCCTCCAGGTGAAGAAGGGACACTGATGGCAAGGAGTGCTGTGCTCAGGAAAATAAGAGTTTAAGGGGTGGGATGTGGTCACTATTAGGTGGATTCAGAAAGACTTAGGCCGGTGTATCGGTAGATACGCCGGCCTAAGTCTGAATCTGCGCCGACGCAAATTTAAGCGTATTCTTGTAACCAGATACGCTTAAATTAGGCTAAGATACGAGCGGCGTAAGTGTCTTACACCGTCGTATCTTAAAGTGTAATTTTTAGGCTGACCGCTAGGTGGCGCTTCCATTGAGTTCGGCGTAGAATATGTAAACCATAAGATACGCCCATTCACGAACGTACGTGCGCCCGTCGCAGTAAAGGTACGCCGTTTACGTAAGGCATTTTCAGGCGTAAAGTTATTCCATCAAATAGCTGGACTAGTAATGTTAAGTATGGCCGTCGTTCCCGCGTCGAAATTTAACATTTTTTGTTTGCGTAAGTCGTCCGTGAATAGGGCTGGACGTAATTTACGTCCACGTCGAAAACCAATACGTCCTTGCTGCGTACTTTGCCGCACTGGGATATGTACACGGACAGCGCATGCGCCGTTCGTAAAAAACGTCAATCACGTCAGGTCACAGTTAATATACATAAAACACGCCCCCACATCCTCATTTGAATTAGGCACGCTTACGCCGGCCCCATTTAAGCTACGCCGGCGTAGTGTAAATACGATACGCTACGCCGCCGCAACGATGCGCCGCCGTACCTGAATCCAGCTATATGTCTTTAGAAATGTATGTGATCCAGAAAGTGTCCAGGTGTCTGATCTTAGTTTAGGGAAGATCCCCGTTTTCGGAAGGACAGGACGAAGGTCCGGCTCTACAATCATTCTTCAATAAGAGGACTTTGCCAAGAGAAGCAATGAAGGTGTCCTGTGACCATTAGACTTCCATGCATGGTGTAGAATGGACGCAGCTCCCCTCATCTTCAATTGTTTTCCACAAGTAATAATCCGATGACGTCTACTAAAAACAGATTTTTTTTCTAACACAATCAAATTGTATGTTGGGGGGGAGGGATAATTTTTGTCAGAATGTTACTGCTAATAAAATTAAAACTTGTTTTGGAATAAATATTATTTTAGAAGTACAATTCCATTATTTAGTAGAGGACTGAGGGGGGAAACATGCAAAACAAACTCAAACATGGACTGGACATGGACAACCCTTAGTACACCTTGTTGTAGCTACAGTGATAGGATGTCATTATGGTGGGACCCCCAAGTGTTAGGATTTTACTATACTGGCTCCAAAGTGTTAGAATGCTACTATGCTTAGACCCCTAAGTATTAGAATATCATTATGCTGGGACCCTCAAGTGTTTGAATTTCATTATACTGTCCCCCAAGTGTTAGGATGTCATTGTGGTGGGACCCCCAAGTGTTAGGATTTCACTATACTGGCTCCAAAGTGTTAGGATGCTACTATGCTTAGACCCCTAAGTATTAGAATATCATTATGCTGGGACCCTCAAGTGTTTGAATTCCATTATACTGTCCCCCAAGTGTTAGGATATCATTATGGTGGGACCCCCAAGTGTTAGGATTTCACTATACTGGCTCCAAAGTGTTAGGATGCTACGATGCTTAGACCCCCTAAGTATTAGAATATCATTATGCTGGGACCCTCAATTGTTTGAATTTCATTATACTGTCCCCCAAGTGTTAGGATGTCATTATGGTGGGACCCCCAAGTGTTAGGATTTCACTATACTGGCTCCAAAGTGTTAGGATGCTACTATGCTTAGATCCCTAAGTATTAGAATATCATTATGCTGGGACCCTCAAGTGTTTGAATTTCATTAAACTGTCCCCCAAGTGTTAGGATGTCATTATGGTGGGACCCCCAAGTGTTAGGATTTCACTATACTGGCTCCAAAGTGTTAGGATGCTACTATGCTTAGACCCCTAAGTATTAGAATATCATTATGCTGGGACCCTCAAGTGTTTGAATTTCATTATACTGTCCCCCAAGTGTTAGGATGTCATTATGGTGGGACCCCCAAGTGTTAGGATTTCACTATACTGGCTCCAAAGTGTTAGGATGCTACTATGCTTGGACCCCCAAGTATTAGGATATCATTAGGCTGGGATGCTCGAGTCTTAAGATGTCACTATACTGGGAACCCCAAGTGTTAGGATGTCATTATGCTCGGACCCCCAAATGTAAGGATGTCTGTATATTGTTGGCACCTTCAAGTGTTAGGATATCATTATACTGGCCCCAAAGTGTTAGGATGTTAATATGTTGGGACCCCCAAGTATTAGGATGTCATTATGCTGGGAACCAAAGTCTTAGGATGTCTTTATACTGGCCCCTAGGTCCTAGGATGTCACTATACTGGGACCCCCAAGTGTTGGGATGTCATTATGCTGGGGACCCCCTAGTGTTAGGATGTCATTATGCTGGAACTCCTAAGTCTTAGGATGTCACTAACCAGGACCCTCAAGTCTTAGGATGCCACTATATGGGGACCCTCAAGTTTTAGGATGTCATTATACCAGGACTCACAAGTGTTAGGATGTCATTATACTGGGACCCCCAGGAGTTGGGATGTCATTATACTGTCCCCCAAGTGTTATGATTTTAATATGTTGGGACCCCCCAAGTATTAGGATGTCACTATACTGGGACCCCAAGTGTTGGGATGTCATTGTGCTGGGATCTCCAAGTAGTAGGATGAAACTATACTGGGACCCCCAAGTGTTATGCCCCGTACACACCATCACTTTATGTGATGAAAAAAATGACGTTTTTAAAAACGTCACTTTAATTGACCGTGTGTGGGGGAAAACGTTGTTTTATGTCTTCTAAAAAAACGACCAAAAAAAATTGAAGCATGCTTCAATTTTATGTGTCGTTTTTCAAAACGTCAACTTTTACTTCACAGAAATTGACCGTGTGTAGTAAAAAACGTCGTTTAAAACAACGTTTTTTCACCCGCGCATGCCCAGAAGCTACTTATGAAGCAAGCTTCAATGGAAAAAGTGGTGAACGTAACCTCGCTTTGCTAGAACATTGTGAGAAAAACGATGGTGTGTAGGCAACTTCGTCTTTGAAAATTGAAGTTTCAAAAACGTCATTTTTTACTTCACAGAAAATGTCGTTTTTTTTTCATCACATAAAGTGATGGTGTGTACGGGGCATTAGGATGTCATTATGCTGGGACCCCAGAGTGTTATGATGTCACTATACTGGCCCCAAAGTGTTAGGATGCTACTATGCTTGGACCCCTATGTATCAGAATATTATTATGCTGGGTAAAGTTGGTCCGGGGAAAATCCGATTGCCTCTCGGGGGATCAGGAAGGATTTTTTTCCCCTGCTGTAGCAAATTGGATCTCATGCTCTGCTGGGGTTTTTTTTCCTTCCTCTGGATCAACTGTGGGTATGAAGTTGGGTGTATGGGATTGTATTGTGTTTTTTATTTTGTTTGTTTATTTTTTTGTGGTTGAACTGGATGGACTTGTGTCTTTTTTCAACCTGACTAACTATGTAATGATACTATGGAATGACCCTCAAGTGTTAGGATGTTAATATGTTGGGACCCCCAAGTGTTAGGATTTCATTATACTGTCCCCCAAGTGTTAGGATGTTAATATACTGGGCCCTAGGTCCTAGGATGTCACTATACTGGGACCCAGAAGTGTTGGGATGTCATTATGCTGGGATGTCATTATAATGACCCCCAAATGTTAGGATGTCACTATACTGGAACCCCTAAGTCTTAGGATGTCACTAACCAGGACGCTCAAGTCTTAGGATGTCACTATATGGGGAACCTCAAGTCTTAGGGTGTCATACTTGGATCCCCAACAGTACACACTAAAAGGCATGTCCTCTATAAATAAATTAACCATAAGCAGTAGACCACAAGACCTGATGAAGCTTTTTGCTTGTCTTTATCTGGCACTTTGGACACTACACCTCCCACTGAAACAAAGCACCATTCATACCACCAACATCAACAGTGGAGCAGAATTCTTCCCTCTGACACCAATGATGGGGACACTATTCTTCCCACTGACACACTGTGGGGCATAAACCCTTCTTCTGACACCAATGATGGAGTGTAACTGCTACCTCCGAGACCAATGACATTATTACTTCCACTGATGGAGCACTATTCCTCCCAATAATACCAATGATGGGGGCACTATTCCTCCCAATAATGGGGGCACTATTCCTCCCACTAACACCAATGATGGGGGCACTATTCCTCTCCCTGACACCAATGATGGGGGCACCATTCCTCTTAATAATACCATGATGGGGCACCATTCCTCCTCCTGACACCAATGATGGGGCACTATTCCTCCTCCTGACACCAATGATGGGGCACTATTCCTCCCCCTGACACCAATGATGGGGCACTATTCCTCCCAATAAAGGGGGAACTATTTCTCCTCCTACAGACCACAAGTGTAGTACTTTTTATATAGTGTTTTTACTCCCACTAACCACTAGCCCTTTGTTTAGAAAGTTTGGAGACCCCTGCAATAGACAAGTTAACTTTTTATTTTTACTTTTTTATAAGGGGTACTCTTATTCTTTAATAAGCCTCAGTGCACAACTCCAATTTTTTAAAGATGACATTTAAAAATGACAATTACACCAACACAAATAAAAACAGCTCGCCAAACGTTTTCAAATGTATGTTTTTTTTCTTTTATTATCTTGTCAAAGATTTTTTATTTATAGCTATTTAAAAAGGAGAGAACAGTTTTGTCTTTTGCGAGATTGGCAATAGGCAAGTGGT